>NC_047655.1:4888782-4953401 GCF_902201215.1 Prunus dulcis | reverse complement strand
ACAAGTCACGTATGATAAATATGACATGTTGTATCCAGTGACGTACGACGGCCACTACTTATTGACAAAGAGTAAAGACGCAATTGTTTCCTATTTCGGATCCGAACGGCGTTTTTATTCGTTTGCTTTTGTTTTCTGCAACTTGTTTGGCTTTACTGGTCTTAATCCGAAGAGTGGAAGGTCTTCGAACCATGGAAGGTCATGCTTGTTGGTGAATCCTTTCAAGGGAGAAGTTCTAATGCTCCCATCTGCAAGTGACGTCCAAGTTCCAGCCAATTGTCTTTGCACTGTTGATTGGTACAGCATGGGATTTGATAATATAACCAACAGCTTCAAGATTGTACGTGTTTCCACCAATAAAAAAGACTACTTGGCCGCCGAAGTTCTTGTATTGGGGAAGAGCTCATGGCGGGAGTTGCCCACGGTTCCTCCTTGCTTTCCAACCTACAAGTCCGTTTATGCACATGGAGACATGCATTGGTTGGTCTATGGAGATTACGCGTCCTCTGCACGTTCGACTTTAAAAAAGAAGAGTTCTATTTGACTCCTCTTCCCACCCCCTTGGAGAAAGACCCAGATCTCTGGAAATGCCTTCACTTGATTAGTTTTAGGGGATCTATGGCCTTGGTGTATGCTTCTTCACCAGAAGATGAATATGTGAAGATGTGGGGATATAGACAATGTGTTGAGGTATGGGGATTGAAAAATTACGATAACAAAGAGTGGGAGCTAAAATATAAAATAGATACAAAACAAGATCTTCCTATACATTGGGAGCCTACTAGTTTTTCTAAGTGCGGCGAATGGGATCATGGCATATATTTGAACCAGGAGGGTTCTTTCAATAACTGTATATTCTTTGTGCATCTAGGAGATGGTTCCATGGAGTGTGTGCTACTCAAGGGTCAATTGATAGTCCATAGTTGTACCGGCAGCATGATTTCTCTAAATAATTGTGGAGATTTGGTTGAAGCTGAAGAAGAACAAGGCATTACTGAATTTCCCATGCCTCGAAAAACTTGGAGAAATCAGATTAATGCTGCAGAAATAAGTGGAAGAGATTTGTGTTACTTGAAAACACAGACGGAGTCCGCATCTATTTCTTTGGATTGGAATGACATTTATTTTTAAGAATTATAAGCACAATGATTATGATGCTTGGATTTTTGGTTTTTTGTTTTTACTATTCCTTTATTTATAAAATATGTCAAGAAAATTTTGAACTTGTAATTAAACTCTTGCAACGTTGGCCTCTCTTTCAATTTGACAAGTCAATATTCCAGCTTACTTCTTCTCTGGGAAGAAGATAAACCGTATACAGGGGAAAGGGGGCAATTGTGATCCATACTCTGACACCAATAATTCTAAGAAATTGAAGCAAGCATTTGTGGTTCAAGAAAGTCATCGCTGAAAACATATTAACTGAAAGTTCAGCAGAAGCAAGCATTTTTCAAGATTATTATTACGTGTGTGCCGTTAGACCCTTATGCATTGGTATTATTAACTCTTTCTGGTTAGTGTTATTGTTTGATCCCTGAGATTACTGTACTTAAGTTGTATAAAATTGCACAAAAGCAAGCATATCCGAAATTTTTTGCTCGTTTTCGTTACGAGGTAGCAAATCAAACCCTTCAAATAGAAGTTTGTTGGTGTTCATATCATCTATATATAACAAAATCTTGGAAATGTGATAGTGCTGGGATTGTTTTTCATCTTATTCGTAATAAAGAACTGCGGTAGGGGAGGAATTTTCTCGCCTTGTATACATATATATATTTTTTTTGTTTCTCCGTACTGATATTGAAATAAATTTTTTTACTCACCAAGAAAAAAAAGTAGAGAATGGTGGAGATGTGAAGGCTTTAGTGCGGGAGCAAATAAATCTGACGACCCATCAAAGAGAGGCGCCACCACGTGAAAAAGAAGCAAATTCTATGAATATATTATTTAAATTAATATTCTGATTTAATAATATATTTAATATGGGTGTTACTTATTTAGGTTGAAGAAATAAATTTCATAAATTCCCTCAATCTATTTATTTCCTTCTATAACTTCCATCAACTCAATTAATCTGGAGATGAATAATTGTCAATTATTCCCTCCTTAATTGGAGAAGGAATGTTACAGGAAAGGAAAATATATTTAAGCTAAAGTTCGAAGACAAATAAGGTAACTCTGAAAAATCTCTAAAATTACTTTATATATATATATATATATATATATATATATATATATATATCTCTCACTTGATGCCCTGCCAGCCCAAGGTGCCTCCACCTCTCTTACCTACTTGTCTCCCATGCCACCTATCTCTCCTGCAGAGAAATATCTCCGTCCTTTCAGTATTATCTACATCTTCCGAGACCATTTTACTGACTTAGACATTAGAGGGTCATTTGCCACCACCACACCGGTCGTTCTCTGTTGACCGCCATTTATCTTGTAAGGAATCTCCCAAGAAGAAATTTGCCCAACATTAATTTTCAACTTTCACTCTCCAGTTATTCATTTTAATACCTGACATAGTTACCTAGATTGAACTGACGTATTGAACAAAAAGAAAACTTATCTACTAAAACAAAGTAAGTTTTAATAGATCTAATACTTGTCTTCTTTTGCCTTATAAAAAGGAATTTCTGACATACTCATTTGTCACATATCTTCTCATTTGAAGCTTACGCAACTTGAAAATATGATGGATTGCGATCAATGATCTATGATGTTCTCTTGTGATGTTTTTGGTTTCGTTTGTTGGAAATAAATTTTAGACTAAGGAGGCTATGTGGCCATGAAGAAAATGCCAGATAATTATCATCAAGGAAATTGGAAGTCAAATTATTAAATAAATTAAATAAATTTATGCAGCAAATAACGTGCATGCGTAATTTTTGGCAATAGGAACCTTGGGAACAAATTCTAAATTGCTCTCACTGTAAAATGGCACCCATATTTTTCCATCTGAAACGAAAAAAGTTGCACCATGTTTCTTCTCATTTGTTCAGCTTTTCCTGCAGGTTGTTGAGGATAATCCTAATAACAGTACTAGTGCTGCAATCCGGAAGAGGTTGACATGTGAAGATCGTCATCTCACAACCGAGGAACGACGTAAAATAAGACAGTTCCGACGATGAGTGAACTGCAGAAGGGCAATACAAGTTGTCTTAACATGTAAAGTAGTATCAGTTCTCTTAATTGTGGTATAGTATATACCAAGAAATAGGAAATAATTGTGATATAGTTAACCAGACATGAAACTTGGCCCCAATTGCATCCATCCTATAGAAAGCAAAAGTCCAAATTCTTTCGTAATTATTATCTAATGAAATTGCAGACCATGGCATTTGCGCGTCATGATATAAATCGTTTTAGTAAAATGCTAATTATTTTATTACCATTTTCTTAATTCCAAATCTTTCTTCTTCTTTTTTCTTTCTTAATTTACACTTACCATTTCCTTAATTGCAAATCAAAGCAGAGGATCTTGATTCGTATTCAAAGGATACAGTTACTTCAAAAGGCTATATCAAGTGTACAAGTTAAGAAAAAGTTGGGGAATACCATGTACTCCCTTGTATTAATGAATTACATGCACATTCATATGAATACATCAAGCCTAATTATGGTAGGAAAATATTCTATATAGAGATTGAAATCCTTGTGCTACAAGAAAGCTAATTATGAGGAGAAGAATCCGGTGTTGACCGATTTGTGTGTTGCACAAGGAAAGCGTCCAAAAAAACATCAAGGAAAAAATTGGGAACCATAAAGCCTAGTGTAATTAATTAGGACAATGAAAAAAAAAATATTGGGAGATACAGTTGTCAAATAAAATCTTGGGAGACGTCACTGTCAAAAAAAATCTTAGAAGATATCTATTTGACTATATACTTGTGTTTGCATATAACTAGGAAGGCCGGATGAGCAATTGAAGACATCTAGCACAGCATATTCAGTCCCGACAATTATACTTCAACTAATAATATTTTACCTACTTTGTTGAAGAAAATGAGGCGCATCAACTGCAACAACGAGACGGAGAAGCCAGAACTGGACTTGATGACAATCGGCGCTCTACCACTGGAAATTCTTATCGACATTCTATCGAGACTACCCGTAAATTCGATTTGTTGCATGAGATGTGTATCTAAGGCCTTTTTAAAGATGGTTGATGACCTCTTTCTTGCCACAATGCACATGCGGCATCATTTTCTAACCACGTGTTCTACTACTACCACTGAAGTTCCTCGACTTGTTTTTCTTGATGAGCGTCCCTTTCTTAGATATGCCTTGTTGTATCCATTGAAATATGATGGCCATGACTTATTGACAAAGAGCAAACAGGCAATTGTTTCCTATTTTGGATCCAGACGGCATTTTTATTCTGCTGCTTTTGTTTTCTGCAACTTGTTTGGCTTTACTGGAAGGTCATGCTTTACTGGTCTTAATCTGGAGAGGTCATGCTTGTTGGTGAATCCTTTCAAAGGAGAAGTTCTAATGCTCCCCTCAGTGAGTGACGTCCAAGTTCCATCCAATAGTCTCTGCGATGTTGATTGGTATGGCATGGGATTTGATAATATAACCAACAGCTTCAAGATTGTTCGTGTTTCCACCAATTAAAAAGACTACTTGGCGGCCGAAGTTCTTGTATTGGGGACAAGCTCATGGCGGGAGTTACACACAGTTCCTCCCTGCTTTCCAACCTGCAAGTCCGCATATGCACACGGAGACATGCATTGGTTGGTCCATGGAGATGACGGGTCGTCCGTATGTATACTTTCTTTCAACTTTCAGAAGGAAGAGTTCTATTTAACACCTCCTCCTGCCTCCTTGGGGAAAAAGCCAAATCTCTGGAAATTTCTTCATGTGCTTAATTTCAAGGGATATTTGGCCCTAGTGAATGTTTCTTCACAAGAAGATAGACATATGAAGACATGGGAAATAAAATTTATTGAGATATGGGGATTGAAAAATTACAATAATAACGAGTGGGTGCTAAATTATAAATTAGATTCGAAAGATGATCTTTTTGCAGATTTGAATCCTACTAGTCTTTCTAAGTGTGGCGAATGGGAGCACGGCATATTTTTCAATGACGAGAGCGATTGCAGTACATATACATTCTTTGTGGATCTAAGACATATTTCCATGAAGTATGTACTCCTCGAAGGTAATATGGCAATCTATAGTTGTACGAACAGCATGATTTCTCTAAAGAATTATGGAGATTTGGTTGAAGCAGAAGAAGAACCAAAAATAATAAAAAATAATAAAAAAGATATTACTGAATTCCCCTTGTCTCAAAGAACTTGGAAGAATATGATTAAAGCTGCAAAAGTAAGAGGGAGAAAATTGTTTTACTTGAAAACACAGACAGAGTCCGCACGTATTTCTGTTGATGAGAATGACTTGTGGTAATTTTTAAGAATTATAAGCACAATGATGTCTTTTTCTTTTTTTTTCCTTCTTTCTTTTCTTTTTGTTAAAGCACAATGATATGAAGTCTTGTCACCTATGATGTTTGGCGTTTTTTTATTATATAAAATTTATGGAGAGACTTTGAACTTGTAATTACCCTGAGATGTATTAAGGCATGTCACAATGAATGAAGGTATGTATGCTAGCTACATTAGCAAAGAACCAGTCAAAATTTTAATGTAAATTGCTTTTCATCAATCTACAAATTTTAATGCCCATGTTACTTAACAACCCAGCGCAAGGATAAAAAAGTTTTTGAATAAGAAATCAACGAAAATAAAGAGGCAAGTATCTGCGGTTAAATAAGTAATCGCTAAAAACGCAGTAACCGAAAGCGAGCATTTTCCAAGATTATTATATGTATTGGTATTATTAACCCTTTGTACTTAGTGTTATTGTATGGATCCTGGTATTATTGTATTTGTATAAAATTATGCAAAAGCAAGCATTTCTCAAAAAATTTACTCGTTTTCCTTCCACAAATTATAGGTTACGAGCAACTTCAACAGTAGTAGCAAATTGAACTCCTCAAATCTACAAGGAAGATGCTCTTTATCAAATTAATCTATCAAATTAAAAGAAATATAAATATAATATAAAAATGAAAAACAATCAAATCTTCTCTCATTCGCATATTAATCATACTCAAAAGACGAGGCTTTTTTATACTTTGCGTGTATAATAACTCTTCCTGAAGTTTTTGACAAAGAAAAATAATTTACTCACGAACCAACCCAATTTAGGCCTCCAAAATGAGAAATATGCATTTATTAGGGTTCACACGCGTTGAATTAAAATCTTCTGAGATATCGTTCTAAAAAATATATATATTTCTTGGAACATATCTATTTTATTTTTTTTTGCTAATTGGGACATATCTATTTGACTATACTTGTATTTGCATATAAATATGGAGGGAAGGCAGGGTGAGCAATTGAAGACATGTATCATAGCATATCTAGTCCCTACTCCAACTAATAACATACTTTGTTGAAGAGAATGAGGCACATCAACTGGAACAACGAGAAGGAGAAGCCATAATTGAACTTGATGACGATCGATGCCCTACCGCCTGCAATTCTTATCAACATCCTTTCAAGACTGCCCATAAATTCGATTTGTTGCATGAGATGTGTATCTAAGGCCTTGTTAAAGATGGTTGACGACCTCTCTTCTGCCACTCTGGACATGCGGCGTCGTTTTTTAACTACTTGTTCAACTCCTCAACTTCTTGTTCTTAATGAGTCTTCCTATGATGAATATGACATGTTGTATGCATTGAAGTACGACGGCCATAACGTATTGAAAAAGAGCAAAGACGCAATTGTTTCATATTTCGGATCCAAACGGCGTTGTTATTCGTCTGATTTTGTTTTCTGCAACTTGTTTGGCTTTACCGGTCTAAATTCGGAGCGTGGAAGTGTTGGCGTGACTTGTGGAAATTGATTTACTTTCCTTACACACCAGGAATTCCTATTATAATTGTAATTGATTTACTTTAATTCTTGATTTCCTACTGCAAATAGATTTAGGAATTTATTATTTACTTGCCCATTCAGGTTTCGTTGTATTATAAATATGACCTTCTACAAGGAGAAGAATACACAGAAAATTCCCACAAACAAATATTCTCTCATAGTTTTCATATTTTAGCATGGTATCACCCCCGCCGCTGCTATGGGGGTTGATGATTTTTTCAACCCTCATGGAGGTAGCACCACCGACTCCTTCTCTCATTCTCCACCAACCATCGTTGAGTTGAGTGCCCAGATGGCTCCGCTCCTACAGATGCAGACTTTGACCCCGAACCCGATCCAGAATCAGGATCCTCTTTTGACGACCCCGACGCCGACTATGACGACGACCCCGACCCCGACTCCGAAGACGACCCCGACCCCCACTCCGATGATGACCCCAACCCCGAATTTGTCTCTGATTCAGACCCTGATCCCGATTTGACTCCGACTCCGGCCCCGACTCAGGCTCAGATTCCGATCCCAATTCCTACTCAACCTGTATCCTATGCATCTTCCGCTGCACAGATTATGACTTCTAGACTAACGACCCCGACACATGGACCAGATTGCGCATATTGTGGTGATCCGAGACACACTTGTGAGACTTGTTTTAAATCGCATGGCTACCCCAATTGGTGGGCTACTCTTATAGATCGAGGACAATGCAATATGACCAGTAATGGTACTGGTTATGGATTCCATACTTCCGATAAGATTGATTCCAAGAGCTGGATAATTGATTCCGGTGCAACTGATCATATGACGTTTGATCCTGATGATTTTCTGAATACTACACAACCTCGACGAACCTGTATTGCAAATGCCAATGGTGTTACTTATCCTGTGACAGGGGCTGGCACTGTTGCACTCTCATCCTCTCTCACACTGTCTAATACTTTACTTGTTCCATCTTTATCCACTAAATTGTTGTCAGTTAGTCAGCTTACTGAACAATTGAATTGTTGTGTACTCATTTACCCGAGTTTTTTTGTTTGCTTCAGGATATTCACACTAAGGAGATTCTTGGTCGTGGTACTAAGAGAGGGGGGCTATATTATGTCGATGACTTCAGTCCCGGCATGGCTAACAGCGTGACACATCCCTTTGATAGCAAACAAAAGCAAATCTGGTTGTGGCACCGTCGATTGGGACATCCGTCTTTTAGTTATATGAAGCATCTTATACCAGATTTATTCTCAGGTTTCAAGGACTCCGACTTCACATGTGATACTTGTATTTTGGCCAAGAGTCACCGTGTGCCCTACCCGTTGAGTACGAACAAGTGTACTACTCCATTTACGTTAATTCACTCTGATGTCTGGGGACCTTCTCCTATCACTGCTCCTTCTGGTGTTCGATGGTTTGTCACATTCATCGATGATTGTACACGGATGACATGGCTTTATTTGCTGAAGAATAAAAACGAAGTGTTTTCCTGTTTTCAGTCCTTCCACAAACAGATGAAAACTCAGTTTAATGCTCAAATCCAGATTCTTCGCTCGGACAATGGTGGAGAATTTGTCAATCATGACTTTCAGACTTACTTCCAACAACATGGAATTATCCATGAGACGACTTGTCCTCAGACACCACAACAAAATGGTGTTGCTGAACGAAAGAATCGACATCTTCTTGAAACCGCCCGAGCACTTCTGATTGGCGCTCATGTTCCTCGCCATCACTGGGATGATGCTATTGTCACCGCAGTTCATCTGATCAACGCATGCCTTCTGGTGTACTGACCTTTAAAACTCCCTTACAGGTGCTTGCACAACACAGACATCTGCCTTCTGTTTTGGTACTCACACCCCGAATCTTTGGATGTGTGGCTTTCGTTCATCTCCACAAAAATCAACGTAGCAAACTTGATCCATGTGCGCTTCGTTGTGTTTTTGTGGGTTATGCCACTCATCAGAAAGGCTACCGCTGTTATCACCCTCCTACCCAACGAACCTATGTCACTTTGGATGTGACCTTTCTGGAATCTGAGCTGTTCTTCCATGACCCATCATCCAATTCTACACTTCAGGGGGAGATACGAAGTGAAGAGCAGAATTGGAGCAACTTGGAAAATAAAGAAATTCTCCTTTGTACAGAAATGATTGATCATTCTGAGTCTGGAGCACGAGATTACTCTCTGTCGAAAAGCGACCAATCGCCCATTCATAGCGATCAATTGCCTGACCCACCTGATCCATGCGAAGATATTTCTGATCCGAGTCTCACACCTACAGACAATACAGAACAACAAGATGAAGACCCCCCCTCTAACTCAAGAGTACCAACAGACCAATCTCCTGAGAATATCCTTGAGGTAACTACTCCTACTAGACTTGTGCATTTAGATGATAAAACTATTGGATATCAATTACCTTTCAGGCAAAATCGTGGGAAGCCACCAAACCGTTATTCACCTGATATTGGCAAGACATCCAAGTATCCAATTGCAAATCATGTATCCACTGAGAAGCTGTCTGAACCACTCAAGGCTTTTGTGCATCAGTTGTCTGCTATCCATATTCCAACCAAGGTCTCTGAAGCATTGAAAGATCCTAAGTGGGTCCAAGCTATAAAAGAGGAGATGAAAGCCCTTGAGAAAAATCAGACTTGGACATTGGAGACTATACCCCGAGGAAAAAAGACTATCGGATGTAGATGGGTGTTTACTATAAAACACAATGCAGATGGATCTATCGAGCGATACAAGGCAAGACTTGTGGCAAAAGGGTACACACAGACCTATGGTATAGACTATGAAGAAACCTTTGCTCCAGTTGCAAAGTTAAACACCGTCAGAGTCTTATTGTCCCTTGCAGCTAATTTGGATTGGCCACTACACCAGTTTGATGTAAAGAATGCTTTTCTACATGGCGAACTCACGGAGGAGGTGTACATGGACATTCCTCCTGGATATAATACTACTCAGACTGGAACAGTTTGCAGGTTACGAAAAGCATTGTATGGATTGAAACAGTCACCACGTGCATGGTTTGGACGGTTCACCATGGCAATGAAGAACAATGGTTTCAAACAGTGCAACTCAGATCATACTCTGTTCTTGAAACATCGAAAAGGGAAGGTAACAGCATTAATAATCTATGTTGATGATATGATTATTACTGGGAATGATAAACAGGAAATATCACAGCTACAAGACTATCTGGCTACGGAGTTTGAGATGAAGGATCTAGGTGGACTCAAGTATTTCTTGGGAATTGAGGTGGCTCGATCGCAGCAAGGCATATTTCTCTCTCAAAGGAAATATGTCTTAGACTTGTTGACAGACACAGGAATGCTAGATTGTAAACCTGCGGACACTCCTATTGTTCAGAATCATCATCTTGGAGAATATCCGGATCAAGTTCCAACTAACAAAGAAAGATACCAAAGGTTAGTGGGAAGATTGATCTATTTGTCACATATTCGACCAGACATTGCTTATGCGGTGAGCGTTGTCAGTCAATTTATGCACTCTCCAAGTGAAGACCATATGAATGCAGTTCTTCGGATACTTAGATATTTGAAGTCTGCACTTGGAAAAGGACTTATGTTCTCAAAGCATGGTCATCTAAATATTGATGGTTATTCAGATGCAGATTGGGCAGGTAATGTAACAGATAGAAAATCCACATCGGGTTACTTCACATTCGTGGGAGGTAATTTGGTGACATGGAGAAGCAAGAAACAGAATGTAGTAGCTTTATCTAGTGCAGAAGCCGAGTTAAGAGGCATGACTAAAGGGATTTGTGAACTTCTTTGGTTAAGAAAGTTGCTTACTGAACTTGGGTATAAACCTACATCCACAATGAATCTCTTTTGTGACAACAAGGCTGCTATAGCCATTGCACAGAATCCGGTTCAGCATGATCATACTAAACATGTTGAGGTGGATCGACACTAAAGTGTTTCAGTTTCCTTTTGTGAAATCGGAAAATTGGCGGATATTTTGACAAAGGCGATTTCCAGTAAAGTAGATCAGTTGGGCATTGGCGACATCTATGCACCAAAGTGAGGGAGAGTGTTGACGTGACTTGTGGATATTGACTTACGTTCCTTATACACCAAGAATTCCTATAATAATTGTAATTGATTTACTTTAATTCCTGATTTCCTACTGCAAATAGATTTAGGAATTTATTATTTACTTGCCCATTCAGGTTTCGTTGTATTATAAATATGACCTCCTACAAGGAGAAGAATACACAGAAAATTTCCACAAACAAATATTCTCTCATAGTTTTCATATTTTAGCATGATATATGTGTACTACCACATTATTAAGTACATTAAAACTTATCAATCTCTCTTCTTTACATGCATGCTGTATCTCAGTGATGAAAAATATTTGAAGGCTATTACCTCTCGAACCCCGTTAGGATAGCCCGGAGAGCCGGAAGAGGTAGCAGCCTTGGTGTCATTTATATGCCTCCCTGCAGCTTCTTACATAACTGGGCATACCATTTGCATCGACGGAGGTTTGACTGTTAATGGCCTCCTCTTCCAAGGAGCATGAATATAAATGGAAAGTTGAGCACAAACCATAATGTTTCTTTCCGAAATTCTAGTGATTACTGTATTAGTGTACTAGTAGGAGACACTAATTCCATTGTCTTCAAAGTGCTTTCTATAGAAATGATTATTTTTCTTCCGAAGTATTTATTTTCTTCTTTGTAGCCCTAAAACTAAATACATCAATTTCACAGTTCATATTACTAAACCATCACTCAGAAATGTATATGTTGTTTTTCTATTTTTGATTTTTTTTGCCGAAATGGAGAAGGTTTCTCAAATACGCAGTCAAAATAAGTTATTGTGTAGGAATTGACAGTGCTACGTGCAACTATGCATACACTGGATCGATCTTGTGTCCTTTAATCTCAATATGTTGCATTATTTTAACTTGTAGCCAAGGACTGAACTGTGTACAGGCTCAGGTAGGTTCTGGCCCAGTGCAAAATTATAAATTACTAAACTAGGTGCAAAAATCTCCCGAAAATATTAGCCCACTGATGCAATCTCCTTGTCTCTTTGCTGTTTCTTTTCTTTTTTTATAATTAATATTAGCCTACAACAGCCTTTTGACCAAAACAACAAATAAAGCTCACCCCCTCCATGTTGTTTCTAATATAATAAACTAATAAAAAACAACATCAAATAGTTAGTAATATCTCTTCTCCCCACTCTTTCTTTGTTCCTTATCCCTATCAACCTTTTTTTGTTCCTTTGGTCGAACTTTTCCCTTAATGCAAATCCGCCTCTTCTTTGGCTTAACAAGCCTATGTTTTCTTTTCTCTCGGAAGTCTCTCATCATCGTTTTACAGAATCACATAGGCTTTCACTTTATTTCCTCTAGGGTAAACTTGGTTGTAGTTTTCAATCTATTTGCTTGGTGTGTATTTGCAACAAATAATTTGCTAAATAATGATAAAATGTTATTTTAAATATTTGATTTTATATGTTTTTCTACTGCAGGTATTGCGGCCTTGGAGTTTCAAATCACCTTAAATGACCAGAAAGATATAAGAGGTCATAGTATTCCTATATTTTTACATCCTTGCCATTAGACTTCATATTTTATTTATAATTTATTCCAAGCATTTCATTAACTGCCATAATTGTAATTAAAACTCCCTATTAATAGCATATCAATCACCCCATTTCTTTTGGTTGCCATTCCCTTTAACATATCGCCCCGTAAAATTGCAAACCAAAAAATATATATATGTAAATTACATATCCAATATTGTACATATGATATAAATATAAATATATACGTATAAAAATATAGGTATATAATTTACCAAAAAAATATATTTTAAAAAAGGTCAATTACCTTGTAATTGATATTTTCGTACATTTTTCATAAATTAAAAATTAGGTACACAATAATTTATAGAAAATAGGTATGTTGTATAATTGAAATTTATGTACATTTAAAAATACGTACATTATACTAGGTAAATTGTTTTATTAGGTAGGTGCGTTGTATAATTGAAATTTATGCACTTTTTTTATAAATTAAAAATAGGTAAATTATTTAGAAGAAAAAAAATAAGTTCATTATACTAGGTAAATTGTTTTACTAGGTATACATTATTAGAGGAAAAAAAAAGGTACATTATTTAGAGAAAAAAATAGATACAAAATTTAGCCAAAAAATAGGTTCATTATACTAGGTAAATTGTTTTACTAGGTACATTATTAGAGAAAAAAATTAGGTACATTATTTGGAGAGAAAAATAGGTTCATTAAAAAAAAATTGTTTTCATAAAACAGACAATAAAAAAATGATCAAATTATTTTTCATAAAACAAGTAATAGGTGATTTATTTAGAGAAAAAAAAAAGGTACATTATTTAGAGAAAAAATAGGTTCATTTAAAAAAAAAATTTGTCAAAAAACAAACAATAAATAGATTATCAAATTATTTTTCAACATAATTAAAATGTACACTATTATTCATAAAACTATAATAAAATAGATTACTAGTCGTATAATTCATAAAAGGAAAACAACATTAATTCCTAAATTATTGAATTTAAATTACTAATACGTTAAATAGACTACTAGTCGTAATTCATAAAAGGAAAACAACATTAATTCCTAAATTATTGAATTTAAATTACTAATACGTTAAATAGACTACTAGTCGTAATTCATAAAAGGAAAACAACATTAATTCAAAAATAGATTACTAGATGTAAAATAGATTAGTAATACGTTAATGTTGAATTTAATATTTCATTTCAAAAAGTTTCTAAATTAATTCCTACATCCATTACAACTATTTGGTGATCTTTTCAAATTCAACATGTGTCATTAGTTACACCCCACATAACACATTAAGTCATAAATAGGGGTAGTTTTGGAATCCAAAAAATACAATAAATTAAATCTTAAGTTATATTAGGTAACTTGCTTAAAGCATCCACAATGGGCCCCCTAAACCACATTCGTAGATAAATTTTAGGGAGGAATCGTAAAAATGCAACTCCAACCACGCTAAAGCATCCACAATGATGCTCTCTATTTCTTAGCTAAAATTTAGCTAAAAATATGAAAAAGCTATTTTAGGAGCTCTCTAAAAAATTTCAATTCAAACCATACTCCATAATTTGGAGAGTCATAAATGTTATAACTCTTTTTGGATTGGTCTGTCTCTATTAAAAAATAAAACAAAAAATAGTTAGCATTAAATAAAGGTTTGAAATACTCATTAAATAAAGCAACATTAAATTATAGGGAGCCACTACTAGGAGTCCTTTATCTCTCCTCATATTTAGGAACTCCTAGAGGACTCTCTATTTTTGCAGGTGGATAGGGAGCATGGTTGGAGTTGCATTTTTACGATTCCTCCCTAAAATTTATCTAAGGAGGTGGTTTAAGGAGCTCATTATGGATGCTCTTAGTTGGATCCTAGTCATCAGGTATTATCTGAAAAAATTGGGTATTTTAAATAGAAAAGTAAAGAAAAGGGTTGTAGGTGATTTAAAATGAATTTTATGAGTCTAAACTCAATTTACTATTAATTTTTTTAGCAATGCTCTTTGTTTGATGTTTGACAATGCGTGTTTAATTTGATGTTTTACTTATATATTGCTTTAAGAAAAACAAGCTTATGTTAGATATCTCATTAAAAAAAATAGTAGTCGTTTCTTATAAAAATTCATGGTTCCGTCCTTCCTTGTAGCTACTCAATAATTAATACTTTAGCTACTCAATAATTAATACTTCTAACTTAAAATACTGGGAGAAGAGGGCCTAGAGGTCAGAGTGTATATATACTGCTTTACTTAATTTCTTTTCTTAATTGAGTTAGATTTTTCAATTTCCATATGCATGTAACGTTTTCCTTAAATTTTAAAATGATTCCCCTGTTTTCCTTTGTTTTAGAATTGTCAGTACATATTTTATTTCACTACTTTGTGCTAAATTGTTAAGAATGTTGAACTTTAGTGACCGCTTGAGCCAATGGAAGAAGAAAGGAGGGAGGCTATGCTTTAGGAATGAGAGAGAATGAACTGTAGACATATCCGGATCCCATATCATGATTACTTACATGAGTAATTCTAACTAGTTAGCACTGGTGGATTCATTTCATGTTATAAAATAGGGACATCAAATGCTCTAGTAGGGTTTGACCACCAAAAAAAAAAAACAAAGAGCTCTAAATAGGGTCAAAAGTATAAATTTTTTTTTTTAGTAAAGGCATTGCAAGATTGCCAATTCATGTTTATGAGAATTTATAGAATAGTGCAGTTATGCATGTTATAATTTTATTTTATTTTATTTTGATCAAATGTGTTATAATTATACATGTACAAGCTATACCACATAATCATACTACTGTATATAATTGCCAAAATGGACGATTATGAACAAAATTACTCATTATTATCAAAATTAATATAGCAATATTTTTTTTATTTATTATATGTGTCATAGGATCACTAGCCTCTGCATTTACATTACATACATTTACGGAATATCTTAGCCCTCTAAATAATCTAATGTCTAAAAACAACCCACATCATAATAAAAACCTTTTTTTTCCCACAATTGATACTTTAACGCCGTCTGTCTCATCTTCATATTCCACCTTCTTGTTTTGTCATTCCCTTTCGTTTTTTATTTTTTGGGGTGAAATGGGTGGAAAAACCTGAACAAGCATAAGAAACTAATTTGCAGAAATCGTCACTCCCCTCATTTCACTTTATTGCATCCTCACTTTGTTCTTCGGCTGAATTCATGTTCATCACAATATTGGTTTTAGTTCTAGAATATCAACAACTTGCTAAATTAATATGAATCCTAAATCCTCGGATTAATCTGATTTGAATTTTCTTCTTGTTCAATTAATTCGAATTGTCTAATTAGTTTGTTTAGAGAAGTCGCTCAAAGCCCCAATCAACCTAGAAGACGATCTATGGATCTTCGGCAACGGCGTCGTTTGGATTTGACACCACGGAATCGTTGTATGTGTCCAGCAGGTCCAATGAGGCTTTAAGCACACAAAGCCAAAGCCGATACGTGTCCAGATCAGCTTCGAATCATAATAATAAGTTATGATCTAGTAGCAAGAAGAAGCAATGCGATGATGTCTCACATTCGCCAACTAAATCAAGATGGGATCCAGTAGCAGCAAAGCGACGATGTCTTCACTATCTTCTTCAACGTTAGCTTGTGGCAATCGTCGGAGGCTTCGATCGTACGATATATAACACTAAGGAGTAGAGAAGGGGGATGAGTTTACGGCTTATTAGATAAATAAAACTAAAACTAAATGGACGGCGTCAAGGCCTTAGTTTTGCCAAAAAAACTTTTACAATGACATGGCTTGCTATCAAAATTTAGATAAAGGGTTAAGATATTATGAAATGGACGTAAATTCACGTAATGTAAATATAAAAACTCGGGATCCATCGTGAATTGGTACTCAAAAGTTACAATAGTATAATTGGTACCTTTAATCTTTTTGTTGAAGAGTTTGACCAATTATGAAAACTATGTTTAAGAAATTGGTACTTAGGTGACGATGGGTAAATTTAAAAGATATTCAATCAAGAACGCAACAACCTTCACACACTCTAGACCTTGACCAAATACTCTTATGACTAGTCAACTGTTAGATATGAATTATACCATACAATAACATCCACAGAGCAGGACCCATCAATCTAGGCATCCCCTGTGCTAGCAATAACTATGGTGAAAGTGTGTGAAGACAACATAATCAAGCAAACACCAATCAGCAGAAAAAGATGACTAATCAACCGCACAAATTCATATGACTAGTCAACTATCAAGAACACAAACCCAGAAAATTTAAGAGATGGAAACCAGAAATTGTTCACCCAGAAACCCACCATTGGGAAAAACTGGGGGTCATCAACCGACCAGGCAATCCACTAAGCAAAAAAGATTCTTACAAAGAACACTAGCAAGCTCAAGAAATTCCTAGGTCTATTTAGGAAGATGAGCTATACCTCCTTTGTGCAATCTTCTTCTCCAACTTAGCAAAGCTTGAAGCTCAGTTCTTCATGGCAATGGCAGCTCCTTCTCCAGCTCTTTCATCCCATGGCACTAGCTTGCAAGCTCTAACTCAAACAGAAATGAAATTTGGATTCATGGAGAAAATGACCAATTTCTTCAAGAAACCATACTCTTGAAGAAATCAATCTTGAATCTGACCTAGATATATATGACAGAGTGTTTGATCTAGCAAGATGAAGTTTTCATATTTCAAATGCAGTTTTCAAAAAGAAACAATTTGAAAAACTCAAAGATGAAAAATATGAAGGTTACTCTTGAGGAAGAAGAAGCGAAAGTTTGCTATGAAACTTTCCAAAACTTGTCCCCAAAAGTGACGGCTCCAAATGAGGAATTGCAAAGCCTATACAGACCAAAAAATTCCCTTAGGTCAGAATCCCATGTGGCAGCAGAGAGAGAAAAAGGAATAGGACAAAAAAGTTGGTTATCAAGCTGGAGAGCAAGGATGACTAGTCATCCAAGAAACAAATGACTGGTCATCATTTTATGAAAACAGTATAATGCAATGTTATGCAATGCACAATTTACCTTTGCCAATTTGCATGAACCTCCATATGATAGTTGTTAGTTAAGAACACCTAGAGAAGCTATTTTTAATCTAAACTTGAGCTTGATAAATAACAATAGAAATCCTATTACAAAGTTGTCAAGGGAAGCCAAAAGAAAAACCCAAAATGCATACATTAACAATCTCCCCCTTTTTGGCTTTCCTTGACAACACACTCTCTAACAACACTCAACCCAAAACCAAACCTATGGAGATGATGAAATGAAGAACCTGCAAAACAACAACCAAACTCCAGGCACAAGACAAGCATATTATATCACAGAAATTTGAAGCAATATGCAATATATGCAATATGGGGTTGAGAGTGTTCTCCCCCTTGTTGATAAGGAAAGAGCAAAAAGGCAAATATAGAGAAACAGTAATCAAGTGAATTAAACACAAGTCACATAATCAGATTTGAACAATATGCACATGACACGGTTTGATTACAAAGCAAAACAGCATTTGCTCAAAACAATACAAGAAAACTCCTCCTATCAAGTTGCACAGACTACCCAAGCAAAAAGATCCGCACAATGAGATTACAAAAATATACCACCCAACCTGTCCAAAAATACTCCCCCTGAGTATCATATAACATAAAGGAATTAACCTTTGATGTACTAATCAAGCAAACTGTCCATAAATAGCCAACAAACACAAAAGTGCATCAGACTAAAAAGAATAAGAAATGGAGCACAAGTTGCAAGGAATCATACCTAAAGCAATTAAAATCAAGTGGCTGAATTTAATTTCAATGTGTACACATTACACATAAAGAAACTCCCCTAAAAAGACAGAGTTTAAGCAATATATTTATCAAAACAAGGGACAACCAATGAATTTTTCTTTACACACCATAGTGTAAAATCAAGATAGGGCACCAAGATTTCAAAATTTAAGGCATCAATCAATGTCAAATTTGAAGAAAGCACCATGCAAGATGAACCCTAAATTTTTGCTCAAAATTGAGGACATGTGAGAAAGAATACAAGAAATAAGTCTCTTTTGCTCAAAATTGAGGACATGTGAGAAAGAATACAAGAAATAAGTCTCTAGGATGTCCAAAAAACACAACATAGCTTCCAAAAAGCACAAGGAGAAGAGAGTGGACTATGAAATGGACTAGTCACGCATGTCTAAAATTTGAGGTGGCATCAAAAGACCAACAACCTCATAGACACAGCCAAGAACAAAAGAGAGCAAATCAATCGAGATAAGGCTTAGGAAGGCAACATTGATGTATGAAAATGATAAAAACAACCAGCAAGAATGTTGCCAAAACACATGCATCTCAAAGAAACTCCCCCAACAAAATAAATTAGCCAACAATCCAAAACTCATATAGCACAACAGACTCGTAAGGATTTCAAGATTATATTAGGCTAAATCATTGAATGTGGGAACACAACTTATTAAGATAGGGTCATAGACCAAAGTGGCATCATCCAAACACGACCACACATAAACACAGTACCAGTGTTGAAACAGAAGGTGTAAATGAGACAAGGAGAAGACAAGTGAACCTTTGTGTTTTGTGTCATAACCAATGGTCTTGGTTCTTAGAGAGTGAAAATTAATTTCACCAAAAGTCACAAGATCCCTATTAAGCAGACGACTAGTCAACCACAATCAGCATGAGCATATGTTGACTAGTGAACTCAAGCAATATCATAACAAGCAGCAATTTTAGTATCGACCCTGAAGAAGACATGATTTTGGTTTTAAAAACACAAACATGAACTAGCAAATATATCAAGTGATCAACGATGTATTAGCTACTATAGCCTAGTCCAAGTCTTCAAGCACAGTAAGTAAGAGAGAGAGAAGGTAACCACATGTGCAAACAAAACAATTCCAACTAACTCTAATAGATAGAATACGAATTAGAGGCAAGATGGACAGAGGAGGTTCAGAGCCAAAAGAAAAACACAAGAGATGAAGAAATATCACTCTTGTAATGAACCTTCAAGACAAACTCAAAGCATAGACTCAACCTATTTGATTTTCATCACTCGATCTGGCAATTTATTATGTTTGTTATTTGCACATCCCAGACTTAAGTGCTTCAGTGGCCCAATTTTGTGGCTCTTGCTCTAGATTCTTCAATCATATCACCTTACACCTTCCTAGAGTCGTGACTACATTGGTCACACTTCCCTTTTTCTTTTTCTTTTTTTAAACAAATTGCCTAAGAGAGTGAGATAAGATAGGAGATTATAACAATGATTGCCCACAATGGATCACAACACTTGTCTCACCAAGAGGACGTTAAAACACCAAAAAATTTCATCTAATGGCTCCAAACTAGAAAGAGGGGAATTATGCACAAATCAGGCAAAGCATAAAATGATTCAAACTTCACACCATCAGAGATCAGAAGAAACAGATGTTTTTGACATTTGCACACCAAGTAAACAAAAATTTATATTTGACTAGTCAACTAAAACGAAGATGACTAGTCAACAGTTCTGCAATGTGCTGAAGATAAGGAACATACAAGCTAATCAATCAATTGAGCAAAGGCCAATGGACTACCTAAGTGTGACATGTTTCTGAAAGTCCAAGGCCTTGGTGAGTATATCTGCTAGCTGTTTCTCAGAGGGAACAAATTTCAAAGATAAAATTTTGTCTTCCACAAGATCTCTAATAAAATGGTGCCTAATGTCTATATGCTTAGTCCTAGAGTGTTGAACAGGATTTTTAGAAATATCTATGGCACTCATGTTGTCACAATAGATTAGAAAGCATGATTAAGCAAGACCATAGTCTTCCAACATTTGTCTCACCCAAAGAAGTTAAGTGCAGCAACTCCTAGTTGCAACATACTCTGCTTCAGCAGTGGATAAAGAAATAGATTTTTGTTTTTTGCTATGCCAAGCAACTAGGTTGTTGCCTACATAAAAGACCCCCCCAGAAGTGTTTTTCCTACCATCACTACAACCTGCCCAATTGACATCACTATACCCAACAATATTGACACAAGTGTCATAGGTATACCACAACCCAAACTCAAAAGTTCTACTCACATATTTTATGATTCTTTTGACAGCAAACAAATGAGACTCTTTGGGATCACTTTGGAACCTAGCACAAAACTCCTACACTATAGGAAATGTCAGGTCTACTTGCAGTCAAGTAGAGTAGGCTTCCTATCTTGCTTATATAGAGAGTTTTCAACAGGGACAGATGAGCTGAGATTCTAAGGTTGATTATGACAAGTTAACAGGTCAACTGGAATAGAATTGTCAAAAGTTGACAGGTCAACCACTAGATCCATACCTGGAGATTCTCCCTCAAGCATAGGAGATAAAAGACCATCCTCATCGAATGTCATCTTAGTAGATCCAGCAAAATCATCAATATTGACATGATGGTTCCGGTCCTATGATTGTATACTCTATGGGCTCGGCTTGAAGTGGAATACCCAAGAAAAATTCTTTTATCACTTTTAGAGTCAAACTTAGCAAGGTGTTCCCTATCTCTTAAGATATAACATGTGCTACCAAATACTCTAAAATAAGACACATTGGGTTTCTTACCTTTCCAAAGCTCATATGGAGTTTGTTTGATACCAAACCTTAAAAACACTTGTTTAAGATGTAACAAGCTGTATTTACAGCTTTAGCAAAATTTTTGCTATTTAGCATCACCCTAGCCATCTCAACAAGAACTCTATATTATTATTATTTTTCTCTCCACAACACCATTTTGCTGAGGTGTAATAGGTGCAGAGAACTCATGCTTAATTCTCATCTCCACACAAAATTTTAGAAATTGAGAATTCTCAAACTCAGAACCATGATTTGTTCTAATTCTAACAAGAGGCAGATAACTAGTCATCTTAACTTTTTGTAAAAGATGGCAGACATATTTAAACCTTTGAAAGGATCTGATTTTTTAAGCAAGAATGAGACCCATATAAACCCAAAGAAGTCATCTACAATGGTTAGGATGTATTTCTTGCCACCAAGGGAAAATGTTTGGACAAAACCAATAAGATAAATGTGAACAAGTTCAAAAGAACATGACATTTTGTTGATCACCCAAGATTCAAAGCACTGTGAGAGAGATGATTGAAAGACATGCATGCAATGACCACATTTAAAAATAATAAAACAAATGAATCCTAATAAAACAAAAGAACAAGGTGCAAATGCATGACAATGTATCTAGACTCCATGAAGCACACACAAACAAGAGAATGGTCTAGATACATAAGATAAAGAAACTAGTCACCAACATGAGGAAGAACATGGTCTTCCTTCTTGATCCAAACTTGCTTCACTTTTGAGACTTTATGAGGCAAAGAGATCACCTTAGGAATTTTGACAACTTTATAAAGAAGATCATTCACTTGAGTTTGAAGTGAGTCATCATTTACTTTCTTGAAATGAACAAAAGACTTTTGCTCAAAATTCCTAAAATCAAAACACTTTGGTCTAATGTGTCCTAATGTGCCACAATGATGGCATATAGGAATGAACCTTTTTGGTTGTAGGAAACCAAATTTTGCAAGTGAAGAATGTTTATCTCTTGTACAAACCACAGACTTTACAGTCGCATACCCCTTAAAAGATGACACATGAGTCTTAAACTCACTTTCTTTGGAAACTTGAGACTCAATCCTAAGGATATTACACCTAGGTCGAATGTGTCCTTTCACACCACAATGGTGGCAGGTAGGCACAAATTTGGATTGTGGAAGAGACAGCTTTTCCTTAGAAACAATATTCATGGAATCAAAACCCAAGTTGAGACCATGAACAAATTTTGGAGCTTCTTGAGTTGACACATCTTTGACAAAGATTGTCTCAAATGATGAAGGTGTAGAAAACTCATTTATATATCCTAAACCTCTTTTATCACCGAACAATTTTCCAAAATTGAGCATTTTATCAATCTTTCCAGCACCAATGGTTAAACCTTGAATCTTTTCTTTTTCCAACTTAAGTTCATGATCCAATCTTATATTGTCAAATTGTAAAGCATCAAAAGATTCAGATTGTTTAACCATATTGTTTTCAAGTGATTTTATCATCTCAAACAAGTTTTGAACCTCAATGTCTTTCTCAAATAACATGCATTGCAAATCAGAATTTTCAACCACAAACTTATCATGCACGACTACATTTTCATGCTCAACTAATGACTTTTCAAACTCAAATAAAATCAGTCTATGAAGAAACAAGGATTTGTCATTTTCAAGTACATTCAACTTTTTAATCAAATCAGAATTTTCTTTTTCAAGAGTGCTAACTTTATGATACAATTCATACATGTCAACTTCATTCTCATACAAGCTATCACTCAACTTCTTTTTGGCCATTTTGAGAGTTTCATTCAGTTCATCAAGTTCCTTGACCTTTTCTTTCATCATGAGATTATGTTCTTTGAAATTACAGGTTTCATTGAAAAGCATATCATACTTTTCACATAGTTCCCTGTATGACTGGTCATCTTGTTCCTTGTATGACTGGTCATCTTGTTCTCTATATGACTGGTCATCTTGCATATCATCTCTAGACACAGATTCTTCCTTAACTACATGAACTCTAGCAAGGCTAGAGTTATGAACAGAACCAACAAGGGCAAAATTATTTGCCTCTTCATAAGATGAAGTGATATAGTTATTGGAATCATCACTACCATTATCACTCCATTGTGCACTAATTGACTCTTCTCTCCCATTAAACTTTGTCTTGTGGTTATTTGCACATTCCACATCAATGTGACCAGCACCACCACACAGATAGCACTTTACAAGACCTTTCAAACTTTTGTCCTCCCTAAAGCCATAAGAGTCCAAAACATTCATCTCCTTAAAAACATTGTCTTGAGACACACATGTAGACGAACTAGGAAGATTCTGACAATTCCTAGTGACTTTGGTTTTATCTTTGACAACCCTTCTATAATTCTTAACAAACAAGGCAAGCTCATCATGAATGCAAGGAGCAATTTGATCCATTTTTATGTTTGCACACCTAATACCAACTAGCACCCAAAGGATCTCTCTATTTATGTTTAGAGCTGGGGCTCTGATACCAATTGAAATTGGTACTTAGGTGACGAGGGGTAAATTTAAAAGATATTCAATCAAGAACGCAACAACCTTCACACACTCTAGACCTTGACCAAATACTCTTATGACTAGTCAACTGTCATATATGAATTATACCAAACAATAACATACACAGAGCATACCAAGATGTACCTGCAAGCCTAGAGAATTACTAGTGACAACCTAGGCACTCAGAAGGACCCGTCAATCTAGGCATCCCCTATGCTAGCAACAACTATGGTGAAAGTGTGTGAAATCATCATAATCAAGTAAACACCAAACAGCATATAATGATGACTAGTCAACTATAAGGACACAAACCCAGAATTTATACAATGACTAGTCAACCACAATTCATACGATGACTAGTCAACCACCAAGAACACAAACCCAGAAATTCATGCGATGACTAGTCAACCACCAAGAATAGAAACCCAGAAAAATTACAGAGATGCAATCAGAAATTGTTCACCCAGAAACCCACCATTGGGAAAAACTGGGGGTCATCAACCGACCAGGCAATCCACTAAGTAAAAAAAGATTCTTACAAAGGAACACAAGCAAGCTCAAGCAAAACCTAGATCTATTTAGGAAGATGAGCAATACCTCCTTTGTGCAATCTTCTTCTCCAACTTAGCAAAGCGTGAAGCTCAGTTCTTCATGGCAATGGCAGCTCCTTCTCCAGCTCTTTCATCCCATGGCACTAGCTTGCAAGCTCTAACTCATACAAAAATGAAATTTGGATTCATGGAGAAAATAACCAATTTCTTCAAGAAACCATACTCTTGAAGAAATCAATCTTGAATCTGACCTAGATGAATATGATAGAGTGTTTGATCTAGCAAGATGAATTTTTCATATTTCAAATGCAGTTTTCAAAAAGAAACAATTTGGAAAACTCAAAGATGAAAAATATGAAGGTTACTCTTGAGGAAGAAGAAGCAAAAGGTTGCTATGAAACTTTCCAAAACTTCTCCCCCAAAAGTGACGGCTGCCCAAAGAAGAATTCTTTGGTATTTACACACAAAAGTTTCCTAGGTCAGAATCCCATGTGGCAGCAGAGAGAGAGAAAAAGGAATAGGACAAAAAAGTTGGTTATCAAGCTGGAGAGCAAGGATGACTAGTCATCCAAGAAACAGATGACTAGTCATCATTTTATGAAAACAGTATAATGCAATGTTATGCAATGCACAATTTACCTTTGTCAATTTGCATGAACCTCCATATGATAGTTGTTAGTTAAGAACACCTAGAGAAGCTATTCTCAATCTAAACTTGAGCTTGATAAATAACAATAGAAATCCTATTACAAAGTTGTCAAGGGAAGCCAAAAGAAAAACCCAAAATGCATACATTAACAATTTATACTTCACAAGCTTGGAATTTAGCAGCTACTAATATATTTGTCCTATACATTGTTTTTTTTTTTTTTTTGGGTTTGAATATCCGTTTTGTTTTCTATACATGTTCTTGAAAACGAAAAAACTTCGAAGATCATTAACTCTTGAACCCTGTTAGGTCGCCCAGGAGAGCCCAAGAGGTGTCTTCCTTGGTACCATTTATGTGCCTGCCAGGGCCTCTCACATAACTGGCCAAACTATTTCCATCGATGGAGGGGTGGCTGTCAAAGGCCTCCTCTTCCAAGGAGCATTAGTTCAATGGCCAGAAGGCTTAGCCTCCAAAGTACTTGACTATGAAAGAAAGGTTATTACTTACTGATACATTTTTTTATTCCAAAATATCTGCGAAAATGGTTCTATGTATGTATATATGTATCTACTAGTATAGGATGTACACTTGAGGTGAGTATACATGCTGCACCGTACGTCATCTACATTGGCCAAACCAGCTCAAATTGGAGGTGAACATAACATCCATCTAATAGAACTCAAAAATATTTTTCTTAAACTTCACTTTTTTGAATGCTCATCATAATTTTCAGAAAGAGAAAAGGAATCCACTAATTAATTTCAAAAATATATACCCTAGCCACCTCCCCAAAAAGTTTTCTCGAGCGCCGCATAGCTTGAGTGGGGAAGAGGATTTCACTATTACTCCTCCTCCCTTCTCCCCTTCCTTCCCCTACTCTATTCCTCATTTGCTCTATGTTCCTCCTGATATGGTGTTCATTTTTGTGGCTCATTCTCCCCCTTTTGTGGGTGTTTGCTTGAGGTTTTCTCCTCTTTGCTTGGTCCATTTTTGTGGCCCCCTTCCCTCTTTGTGTGGGTGAACTTTGAGGCTTATGCCTCAATTTTCTATCATTTTGAAGGAAGTTGAGGTTCCACCCCAAAACCAATTGGTAATGGAGGAGTAGCCCAACTCCTTATAAGCCCTTGCAAGGTTTCACAACTTTCCAATGTGGGACTCTTTACCTTCACATTCTCACAATTTCCGATCCCCACATGACCTTTCCCTCTTGTGTCTTTGGCGGAGATAATAGTGGCAGCAATGGCATAAGCCGCGACTGTGGTGGTTTCAGCGTCATTGGCTTTGTTTTTATTTTCATGTGTTTACAGACTATGTATTTTCTCCTTCCATCGTTGGCGGCTGCGTCTCGGCGTTTATTCTCCACCACCATCATTTGTTCCTCTACTCCATGGGTGGAGGATGCTTTTAAACTGCATGTGTCACTTATTGCTTGGATTACGGTAGCACACTTGGTAGCTTTGGTGGCTTGTCCACCACCATTTTGTTTGTAGCTTTGGTTACTAGTTTCTCTTCGGCGGTGGTGGTCTTGCTTTGGTGACGCAGCTCGTGGGTTTTGGGTGGTGCAACATTTCCCTATTCTTTGTCTTAGGGTTTTCTATGTGTGTGTGTTGTGTTTTGTGAGCTTTTGCCTTTATATAGGCATTATGTCTTTCGTGAGTTTAATAACTATAGTGGGCTCTATGCCTTTAGTATTGCATTTGGTTGAACTCATTTTTTGGGTTCAACGTTTGTGTAACTGGCTTTGGCCTTCTATTGAATGAAACTCAATTCCGACAACAACAACAACAAAAAAATTCAAAAATCTCCTACCCATATCAACCCAAAAAAGAAAATTCATGAGGAAAATACATTTGTTCTTTACAATTTGAGAGATCTAAGAAAGGTATATACATGCGCAGCACTAGTCGTATGGCTCTGTCTCTCCGTAACCTCTCTTTTTCTTTTTCTTTAACAAAAGCGATATTGAGGAGAGAGGGAATCAAACATGTGACCTCCCGGATGCATATACAATCGCTCTTAACACTTGAGGTATACAAGTCACACATTCTTTCTTCACAGCCACGCAAGGAGTGCCATTCTGCAAAGATAACCACGTACACAGCTTGTTCCTGACCCCACAACACTGATACAAGTTAAAGCTATATATTCGAATAATTTTTTCTGTCATTAGTTATGGGGGAGGGGATTAGATAGTAGTGGGTTGCCTCAAGATTGAACGGCTACGGCTTCGAACAGTACTTGTAAAGAGACAAAGTGCCTGTTGATAGAGACAGCACAGAGAGAGAGAGAGAGAGAGAGAGAGAGAGAGGGGAAGATGGTATCTTCTTCAGGGAATTGACTGCTCACTGGTGGAACCAAAGGCATCGGGTTAGCTTTCATTTCTTTTCAGTTAGTTGCCTTGCCTGAGTCTGCAATTTTTAAATATAATTAGTTGCCACCAGTTTCATTTCAGGATGGTGAAAATTATTCCAGATAGTGTGGGGAAACTATGGAACGAATGGGACGTTAGGATTATGGTTGTAATCAGTTTGTGCTTACAAATCCTGCTAATACTCTTTGGAAGTCGACGCAAGTACATTGCAAAACCCTGGCTCAGAATCGTCACTTGGACGGCATACTTATCAGCAGATTGGGTTGCCGCGGTTGCCCTCGGAATGATATCCAGCTTCCAACAAGGAGAAAATGATCCAGAAAGTTCCACACATTCAAACAGCAGCCAAATCCTGATGGTTTTTTGGGTGCCCTTTCTTCTGCTTCACCTCGGTGGCCCGGACACCATCACTGCTTACTCATTGGAGGACAATGCGCTCTGGCTGAGGCACCTCTTGGGCTTACTTGTGGAGGTTGGAACGGCTTTATACATCTTTTTACAGTCATGGACAACAAGCCAGTACCAGCTCTCCTTACTAGCAATACCGATTTTTGTTTCCGGAATTATCAAGTATGGGGAGAGGACTTGGGTATTGCGTTCTGCAAGCAGTGAGAGATTTAGGGAGCTGTTGCTCCCACCCCCTAACCAAAGTGATTATGCTGAGTTTGCCACTGAAGTTTATTCCAAAGAAATTCGGGGAGAGCCTGCAGCTTTCTCTATGATCCCTGAAGCTCCATTTGTACCTGGAGTTCATCCCACTATTGCTGAAGCCAAACCAATCCATGAAGCCTATCAATTATTCAAAATCTTGAAGCGTCTCTGTGCGGATTTGATCCTTGATCATTATGATGAACGATGGTGCCATTACATGATCGGCGACCATCCATTCGATTACGTCTTCAAACTACTGGAGATTGAGCTTGGCTTTATGTATGATGTGCTGTACACAAAGGCAAACGTGGTGTATTCTCTCACAGGTATCATTTTCCGCTCCATCAGCCTTGTTTGCTGCATTTCCACATTTTTTATCTTTTGTCTCGTCATTGATAAGCATCGTTATTCAACCATTGATGTGGCTATCACTTACTTGTTGTCTGTTGGAGCCATTGCCCTTGAGCTATATGCTATCGCTGCACTAGTTCTCACAGATTGGACACAATATTGGTTAAGCAAGTATAAACATTGGTTAAGCCAGCCTAAATATTGGTTAATCAAGCGTCTACATACGCTTGCTCCACCTATCTATCGAGCAAACTCTTACTTCCGGTTGAAATTGAGCTATGAAAAAGGGTGGTCTGGAACCATGACACAATTCAATCTCATTGATTTTTGTGTAAAAGAGAAGCCCATAAAGTTTGGTGGAATTCAAAAGTTCATTGGCACCTATGACATTTGGGAGAAGTACTGCTATTCAACTTTAGAGGATGTCCCTATTAAAATGAAACAGTTTATCTTTGAGCAACTCAAAGTTGCTCGAAGCGAAAGTCATGTTAGCCAAGTGTTGAGTTGGAGAGGTGATCAAGTGCTAAAGAAGACAAATTGTGTTGAAAAATTGAATTGGAGCTTGGTTGAAGTACCTTTCGACCAGAGCATTCTTCTGTGGCACATAGCAACGGATTTGTGCTACTATACTGACCTAGAAAAATATCAGGAGATCCCTACTCCCGATTCGAAACAAAATTTCAGCAAGTTGGTCTCGAATTACCTGATGCACATTCTCGTGACGCGCCCTTTCATGTTGCCAAAGGGAATTGGGAAAATTAGGTTCCGGGATACTTGTGCTGAGGCCACAAAATTTTTTGAGAAGAGAAGAAGTATCATAAGTGGTAGTCATGGAAAAGGCCGTGCCCGTCAAGTGTTGCTTGAGGTGAACACAGACGTGGATCCAGAGAGTGTGATTGGGGATAGAAGCAAGACAGTATTATTTACCGGGTGTAGGCTTGCAAAACAGTTGCAATCACTTGAAACAGAGGAAGAATGGGGAAATGAAGAGAAATGGGAAATGATAGCTAAGGTGTGGATAGAGATGTTGTGCTATGCAGCAAGCCAATGTGGATGGAATGAGCACGCCCAGCATCTTAGAAAGGGGGGAGATTTTGGTTTGAGTGAACAATTTCAGATAAGAGTAGGGGCGCCAAGAATATCTATCGAAACCAGGGGGTGAGTGAGAGTGAGGCTATCTGCCTCTGAGCAGATCTGTTTGTACTTGAATTTATTTTGATTTGCAAAGTAGAGTTTGAATATTTAAGACACGCCTTGCATTTCATGCTAGTTACAACACTAGTACAGTAGTATATCTTGGACAATGGAGTCATGTGTTCATCAGCCAAAATAAATCAATTTTTAATTTTATTTTATTATCTTGTTTTATATGAAATATTGAAAATACATGATATTTTTACTTAGTTGTTAGGCATTCTGGACATCCTTTTTTCCGTTAAAAGAAAATATTGTGAGGGCATTGCGAATGCAACGTTTCCTTAAATTATTCCCCTGTTTTCCTCTGTTTTAGAACTCTGGGTACATACTTAATTTCACCAATTTATGCAAAATCTTAAGAATATTAGTGGAATAATTGGGAGGGCTAGGCGGAACCATACATGTTGAACTTAATGACTGCTTTAGCCAATGGGAGAGAAGGGGTTTCAAATGACTGGTTCAATGTATGTATTGTAGCAACAGGCGTAACAGAAGTCTATTACCTGTTCAAAGCATGAATCGATATTGTCCCTTCCCACCTTAACCATCTAAGAGGGAGAAGGCTCAATGGACTTCTAGGTGTGAGGTTTTATCACAAAAGGCATCGGTGCAATTAGCAGTGGACCACCTATATATTTGAACGATATATTTTTGTTTTATTCTCCGATGTGAGACTTACACATCATGGCTTGTATCGAACCACTTACACCAACATTGTGGTGTGGTGTTTTATCACAAATTAGTAATTAGCATTCATGGATTCCTCTTCCAAAGAGGATGACTTGGAAATAGTTGTATCATTTGTTTGCTAATAGGAGAGCCACGCTTGAGTTTTTTCTTTCTTTCTTTTGGCTGAAGGAAGAAGATGAAGTGCTTCGCAAAGACTGAAAAATATGAAATCATTATGTTGATATATAAGCGATATTGAGGGAAGATGATTCTAACACAATCGCAGGACCAACACTGAAAAATATTATTCGAAATGGAAAAAGGAAAAAAAGAAGAAGAAAGAGTGAGAATTTGGATACGATTCAACTCAAATACCCAAGTCAAGAGATTGGTAATGATCGAAGGGGACGGATTTGTGTCCAATTTCATCCGCACCAAGTATAATTTTTTTTTTTAGTTAGGAAAAAACTAAAGGAAAAAGGAAACGTGAATCTAGTGAAAGTCGGCGAAGTGAGGAGGCAGTGAGCATCAGTCTGGTTAAAAGAGATAGATATTTCTTTGTTACCTTCAACCCCGTAGCCACCAGAGGACCCGTCATTCAGATTATCGACAAAGTGGTTGTCTAATCCCTACCCATTCACAAAACTTTGAATCAATAATTTTAATTATTAAATACACAGTAATAACACGACAGGGATAGGGATAGGGATAGCGATAGTGATAATGATAAAGATAATAAGGACTTTTGTTATAAAACTAGAATAATCAGAGGATGAGAAGTACCACTGTAATTAGGGATGGCAAAAATCCCCGTAGGGGCGGGTCCCCGTCGGGTCCCCGACCCTAACGGGGGGAGATTTCGGGTCTAAATGGGTACCGGGTACGGGGATCCCCGAACTTGAAAAATCCCCGACGGGTATGGGGAGGGGATGGTATTGGCGTCCCCGTCCCCGAAACCCGGCCCGAAAATATATATGTTTATATTTAAATAAATAAATATATAATTATAATATTTATGTTTAACCTTAAGTTAACTTCCCTCTCCTAATTCTTCCTAATTTTCTATAGAATTTCATATTGATGTGATTTTAAATAGTTGAGTTCAACTTTATAGTTAATTTGAATATGTTGAATGATAAGTTAATATGAAACGTAATGTTAAAATGTATGATAAATATTTTTTATGCAAAAAAATCGGGGATTCGGGGCGGGTATGGGGGATAGTCCCCCGACGGGGACGGGGACGGGGATTCCCCGAAACCTAATAAACGGGGATGGGTTCGGGGATGGGGGCGGGGATGGAGAGCAGGGATGGGGATGGTATTGTCATACTCGCCCCCTACCCGACCCGTTGCCATCCCTAACTGTAATATTGAGAGTGGAATTATATTTCTCTTTGTGGTGTTTACACTGACAGAATTTCTCCTCAGATAGACTCCACTCTTTCTCTTCTCTCTGACTCTCACTCTATTCTCTTCTCTCTTTCGTGTATCTTTACAAGCAAATATAATGCCTATTTATAGGCAAAGCAAATGGCTTTTAAGGGAGACATAATGATTTCTCCCTAACATCATTATCCCATTTTTTGACTAATACCCTCTAGCTTTATCTTCATCTTTTGACTAATGTCCTCTAGTTTTATCTATGTGGGCTTCACTTCTTTATAACAACTTTCACGTTGTCTTTTGAAATGTTTTAATTATGGTCCCAATTATCTTTTGAAATGTCTTATTTCTGTCTACATGCAGAGGCAAACTGGGAATTTGCCACGGAAAAGCAGTCAGTATTGACTGATAACAAAAAGGAAGAAGAAGAGTATTTCAGAGATATCAGAAACAGAAAAAGAGAAATGGAGAAGACTGAAGGATTTCTGAGTTTTCGATTATTAACTAACTTTTACAAAGCATAGCCCACTCTTATACGTAAACAGATTACAGAGGAGCTTAACTGACTAACTACACAACTTAGCTGTCTAACTAATACACGTGCTAGGTACCAGACTAGTAACAAACTTACTGACTTGATAACCATAGTTAACATAATAACCATAGTTAACATTTTCCCTACTTAGGGAACTCTCTTAACCTAAGATGAGCACAATGCTGTGAGAAGATGGGACCATGTAAACCCTTTGTAAAAACATCAGCAAGTTGTTCATCTGTTGAAACATATTGAACCAGCAAATCCTTCTTCTGCGCTCGCTCCCTGACAAAATGGAAATCAATGTCCAAGTGTTTAATTCGGGAATGATATACTGGATTTGAACTAAGAGCCAACGCAGACAAATTATCACAATATGCAATTGGAGGATCTGGCAGATACAACTTGAAGTCTTTTAAAACCTGTCGAATCCAAGCCAAATCAGCAGTAGTATTGGCTAGAGCCCTGTACTCTGCCTCCGTAGAACTTCTGGAAACAGAGCCTTGTTTCTTTGATTGCCAAGATATAGGATTGCTGCCCAAAAATATCACAAAACCTGTTGTAGACCTGCGAGTGTTGATGTCCCCTGCCCAGTCGGCATCACTATATGTAGAGAGATTCATATCACCAGCTGTAAAACTCAGGCCAAACGCTAGAGTACCTTGCACATATCTGAGAATCCTTTTCACCAAATACCAATGAAAATCATTTGATTCATGTATTGGCACACTGAGTTGACAGAATAAGCAAGATCTAGTCTAGTAAAAGTCAAATATTGGAGAGCCCCTACAATGCTCCTAAACAATGTTGGATCAGTTAATACTTCACCAGAATCTCTTAACACCTGCATATGCGGTTTACATGGAGTTGAGCAGGCTCGACAAGAGTTCATCCCAGCTTTGTAAAGCAACTCTTTAGCATATTTGAACTGATTAACAAAAATATCACCATTGGAGCCATGGGAAACTTGCAAGCCGAGAAAGAATTTAAGCTTACCCAAGTCCTTCATTTCAAATACAGAGCTTAACTCATCAACCACAACCTGAACCATCTTCTCATTAGAACCTGTGAGAATAATATCGTCAACATAGAGTAAGAGAATCACAACCTCAGAGTTTGAATGTCTGACAAAGAGACTAGAATCAGACTATGAAGGTTGAAAACCTATTGCTGGTAAGTATCTGGTGAATTTGGCATTCCAAGCCCTTGGAGCTTGCTTCAAACCATACAATGATTTCTTAAGCTTACATACAAAATCAGGATAACGTGGATCTGCAAACCCTTGTGGTTGTTTCATAAACACCTCTTCCTCCAAATCGCCATGTAAAAATGCGTTCTCAACATCAAGTTGTCTTAACTGCCATTTATTCATTGCAGCTAGACTTAGAATTAACCTGACAGTGGTGTGGCGTACTACAGGACTGAAAGTTTCACTAAAATCCAAGCCTTGCTCTTGACTAAATCCCTGAGCTACCAACCGAGCTTTATGCCTAGCTATAGAACCATCAGAATTCCTCTTTATCTTGTAAATCCACTTACTACCAACAATGTTTTTATCTCCAGGATTAGGAACTAAACTCCAAGTACCTTGCATATGCAAGGCATCAATCTCTTCTTGCATGGCCTGTTTCCATTGTGGAGAAAACGAGGCCACCTTATAGTTTGCAGGTTCATCTAATTCAATATGAGCATTCAAACATGTATAATATCCCACATAGTCAGGAAATTGTTTCTTCTGTACTATGCCATCCCTAAGTCTAGTATGCATGGGATGAATATTAATAGGATTAAGAGGTAAAGAATCAGACAAGGAAGTACCCAAAGATGAATGCTCATGAGGAGGTGAAACTGGTAGATGATGATCACCTAAAGGGGAATAATGCACCTCTGGAACAAGAACTGAATCTGAACCACCTAATGGTTGCATAGAAGGAGAAGATGATGTTGAATGAGCAGATGGTGTGACTGTGGTAACCTGAGGTGTAACTTCTTGCAAAGGCAAATAAAAAAGAATATGTGGTGCTGCTGCCTGAGGTTCAGAAACAGCAGTTGGTGAACTGAGCAGTAATGACTTGAAAGGCTAAACCGATTCATCATGAATCACATGTTTAGAGATGACAAACTTGTCAGTGACAATATCATAACACAAAACACCTTTATACCCTGAAGAATAACCCAAAAATACATATTGAGTGGTTCGAGGTTGAAACTTATGCACATTATAAGGTCTGAGATATGGATATATAGCAGTGCCAAATATTCTCAAAGAATGTAACTCTGGTTGCTTGCCATACAATCGAAAATAAGGAGCCTGATGCTTTAAGGCCTGACTTGGCATTCTATTTATTAAGTAGACAGCATGTGCAAGAGAATGATACCAGAACTGTCCAGGCATATTAGCAGCAGTCAGAAGAGTTAGAGCAGTCTCCACAACATGTCTGTTTTTCCTCTCAGCCATACCATTTTGCTGTGGGGTGTATGGACATGTAAACTGATGCAAAATACCATCACTCTGAAAATGCTGAATTTTAGCACTAAATTGAGTCTGAATCAAAGCAAAGAATTTGAGAAATTTGGAGAACACCTCAGATTTATTAAAAAGGGAGAACCTGGCTCTGATACCATGATAGCAAAAAGGAAGAAGAAGAGTATTTCAAAGATATCAGAAACAGAAAAAGAGAAATGGAGAAGACTGAAGGATTTCTGAGTTTTCGATTATTAACTAACTTTTACAAAGCATAGCTCACTCTTATATGTAAACAGATTACAGAGGAGCTTAACTAACTAACTACACAGCTTAACTGTCTAACTAATACACGTGCTAGGTACCAGACTAGTAACAAACTTACTGACTTGCTAACCATAGTTAACATAATAACCATAGTTAACATTGACATCTTTGTTTCTTATATAAGAAGTGAATGGATGGGTGGATGAATTGGAGAGAGAGAGAGAGAGAGAGAGAGAGAGAGATATATATATATATATATATATATATATATATATATATATATATATATATATATATATATAAAATGGCCTCTTCACGGAATGACTGCTCTTGTCACTGGAGGAACGAAAGGGCTCGGGTTAGCCTTCTCTTTCAATTTCCTAGCTTATTTTTTCAATTTGATCGTTAGTGTTTTCTTCTCAAAAAGAAAAACTTGTAACATGCATGATGCATGTAATGCATATCGAATATACCTCTAGTACATGCAGAGACATCTAACGTCATCAGACAGTCTACTAAGTGAACATTAATTTCTCTCTTTCCCACTTTTTTTTTTTATGTATGGATCATAATTGCATAATATATATAGGCATGCTATTGTGGAGGAATTGGCAGGGCTAGGTGCAATTGTGCATACTTGTTCTCGAAATGAAGGCCAGCTCAATGACTGCTTGAGTCAATGGAAGATGAAGGGTTTTCATCAAATCACTGGTTCAGTATGTGATCTGGTGTCAAGAACCCAACGGCATGAGCTAATAAACGAAGTCTCATCACAGTTCAACGGGAAACTTAACATCCTTGTAAGTACTCCATTGCACATAGGCCAATTGGTTAGGATAGTGAACCCACTCCATTGCACCCAAATTCGAATTCCCTTCCCAGTCAAAAGGCTTTAATTTTCGTCTTTTTGGTAATGAGAAACCAAGATAATGTTATTAAGAAAATTAGTATGATGGATGGTGAGCTAGTCTCGTCCCTCTTCCATCATACCTCCATCATACTCAACAGATGTTTTTTTTTCTCCTTTCTTGAAACTATTTTATTAAAAAATACATCTAAAATATATGAAAATCATGATATCCAAGAGTTGTTCTAAAATGGTCATCCTCTTGCAAATATATTTGGGTGTAGATAAATAATGTGGGAACTGCTGAAGTAAAACCAACAATCGAGAGCACAGCTGAAGATTACTCATTTATTATGAGCACCAATCTTGAATCAGCTTACAATTTGTCCCAACTTGCACATCCTCTTTTGAAAGCTTCAGGAGCTGGTAACATTGTTTTTATGTCTTCTGTTGCTGGCGTTGTATCAATTGGGGAGGTTGGAAGTATATATGCTGCCACTAAAGGTACTGCCCCCCTTCTTTTAAAACAGAAAAAAGAAAAATCTCCTTTCAAAATTTAAAGTGTAAGCTGTGACTGTTTTATTTATTTATTTATTTAAATTATATGTTTCAGGAGCAATAAATCAATTGGCAAAATCTTTGGCTTGTGAGTGGGGAAAAGATAACATAAGGATCAACAGTGTTGCACCTTGGTTCATCAGAACTCTCACAGCTGAACCTGTACGATCCTAAATTTTTTAGTTTTCACGTTTATTGACGCATCATTTATTCAAATTTGAGTCTACTCCGAATTTTAGTTTTCTCTAACAATACGACTAATATATGTGTACTACCACATTTAGTAAGTACATTAAAACTTATCAATCTCTCTTCTTTACATGCATGAAGTATCTCAGTGACGAAAAATATTTGAAGGCTATTAACTCCCGAACCCCGTTAGGACGGCCGGGAGAGCCGGAAGAGGTGGCAGCCTTGGTGTCATTTCTATGCCTCCCTGCAGCTTCTTACACAACTGGGCAGACTATTTGCATCGACGGAGGTTTGACTGTCAATGGCCTCCTCTTCCAAGGAGCATGAATATAATTGGAAAGTTGAGCACAAACCATAAGGTTTCTTTCCCAAATTCTAGTGATAACTGTAGTAGTTTACTAGTAGGAGACACTAATTCCATTGTATTAAAAGTGCTTTCTATGTAAATGAATTATTTTTTTCCCAATAATTTATTTTCTTCTTTGTGGCCCTAAAACTAAAACATTAATTTCACAGCTCATATTCCTAAAACATCTCACTCAGAAATGTATAAGTTGTTTTTCTTTTTTTGATTTTTTTTGCCAAAGCTAGGAAAAAGAGGGGGGATTTCTCACACACAGTCAAGATATGTCAGGAATTGACAGTACTACGTGCAACTATGCATACGCTGGATCGATCTTTTCTTGTGTTCTTTCAATCTCAATATCTTCTGTTCTTGTCTACTTATAACTTAACATACTGGGAGTAGTGGCCCTAGAGGTCAAAGTGTAGTGGGAAAGAGATGGCTAAGAAGAACTACCAATATTGCCGCGTGAGAAAAACAGGTATAGCCGCCCGGCTATACTACTTAAAAAAAAAATTACCAGAGTTTAGCAGCGCCGCTATACTATTTATAGGGAAAAAAAAGAGCCCGCCTAGCGCTTAGGTGCTTACGCGTCAAAACAGCTATAGCCTCGCGGCTATACTATTTTGTAAAATACTCGATAGTATAGCCGTGCGGCTACCCTATTTATAGTTTTAAAAAAAGGACCCCCCTAGTGCTTAGGCGTCCACATGTCAAAACACGTATAGCCTATTTTAAAAAAAAAAATTGCAGTGGTAAAGCCGAGCTTATATTTTTTTTTATTTTTTTTTTAAAAAAGGAAATACCATAGTATAGCCGCCAGGCTATACTATTTAAATATATTATACTTGAAAGGAATCGCCGTGCAGCTATACCTTTTTTTTTTTTTTTAAAGTACCCTCCTAGTTGCATTAGTTTATACTTTATTGATATTAATTAGCTGATTTCAACATATCAAAAGCGGATATTGAAGAGAGAGAAATTTCCCAGTAAATCAATATTAGAGTTCAATATTTTCTTCTTCTTTTTTTGTGGGAATGTTTGCCTTTGATCTAACTCGTTCTCTCGAGTGAAACTTGTTAGAGGAACAACAATCAATATTATTCTAATAATTTAATTAAACAATGAAATTAAAAAAATAAATAGAATAATGAAATTAAATATGGCTATGTGAGATGTTATTACTAGTCGTTAAATGTCTATGTGGCACTTTTGACACATCGGTTGGAGATGCTCTTAGCTAGCTTATATCCATGAGTGTTTTCTCATAAAAAAATAACACGTGTTGTTGTGATTGTTAGAGTATAGTGCTTTAGATTGTGACACTTGTCATAATCTTACTGTAGTAGTTAGTTTGTTTGTTATCTGTAGCTATATAGAAGACTTTCTCATGTAATTACTGATTGATTAAGAAAATATATCAGATTGTTCTTCTCTCTAGCTTCTCTCTCTAGCTACTCTCTCTAGTCTCTCTCTTTCTCTGTGCTCTTGATTCAATATACAAAATCACAGTGTATGTTTGATAAGCTGATATAGCTTAACATGGTATCAATGGCCATTCTTGCTTACGCTTGAAGTTTTCAATCCTCTGTTGCCTCCACATTCTCTAATTCGGCTCATTGTCTTTCTCCGATTCAATACTTCATCTTCTCCATTTTCTGCTTTCTAAAATTTCTAGGGTTTCGTGTGTTTCTTCCTTTCTTGATCTATCCTTTCCAAATCTTGCCCAGCAAGTGTTTGTTGTATTGTCTCACTCACAGGTTGATCTTGCAATCAATTGCTTCAATCTCCAATTACGGCCCTTATTTCCTCCATTTCTACGTCTGTTAATGTCAGGCTGGATGATTCGAACTACCTCAATTGGAACTTTCATATGCAACTTTTGCTTGAAAGCAATGGAATCATGGGGTATGTTGATGGTTCGATCCCTTGTCCATCTCAACACGGTTCGACCTCTGATGAATCTGGTATCACTTCTTCTTCTCCAACTGATGAATATATAGTATGGAAAATGCATGACAGAGCTATTATGCAATTGATCACTACAACATTATCACCTATTGCTATGTCCTCTGCGATTGGTAGCACTAGCTCCAAGGATTTGTGGATTAGGCTAAAGGAACGATTTTCCACTGTATCTCGGACTAGCATTTTTCAGATGAAATCTAATTTGCAAACAATTAAAAAGGGTTCTGATTCGATATGTCAATATCTTCATCGCATTAAAGAAGCTAGGGACTCTCTTTCTGCTACTAGGGTATACTTTGCGGATGAAGACATTGTCATTCTTGCCTTGAATGGACTACCTGCTGAGTATAACACCTTCAGATGTGTTATATGGGGGCGTGAAAGTGTGATTTCCCTAGAATATTTTCACTCACAGTTACTTGCAGAGGAAACCATTGTTGAACATTCAGTTAATACTCCTCTTAAGACAGCTATGGTTGCTAATACAAGTTCCACTTACACAAAAGGGCCTCCTTTTCAGCCTCAAAGTTTCTCACTGACTCATGGTCAATCTCAGGTGGCCACTAGAGGTTTTACACCTTATAATGGGAACAAGAACAAGGGTAAAGGCAGATTCACTCAGGGATCTAGATTTTATAATTCTAGACCAGTGTTTTCCCCTATGGCACATGTGCTTCCCAACTCTAATCCTGGAGTTCTTGGTTAATCACCTGGTCAACAATTTGGAAGTCCTTCTGCACCCATGATTCAAATCTGTCAATTATGCAACTCTGAGGGACACACTGCACCATTTTGTGGGGCTTCTCATGAGAAACCCAATTGTCACATCTGTGGTAGAAGTAATCATCCCACCTGGTATTGCTTCTATAATGATAAGGGTCCAAACTATATTGGACTGCATACCACTGCTTCATATTCTCCACGGTCATCCTATCCTGTGCAACCACAGAATTTGCAGTATACTACATATCAAGCTCCTCCTCAGCATTCCTCATTCACACCTTCACAGTTTCAGGCTCCGCAACCTTCTCTGCAAGCCATGCACACAGTGCTCAATTCTGCTTCTCAGTCATCCTGTTCTTCAGGTTCCTCTCCGGTGTGGCTCACTGATTCCGGTGCCACCAATCATATGACGGCTGATTTGACTAATCTGTCACTGGCCTCACCGTATCCCACAAATGAAACAATTCATACTGCAAATGGTGAAGGTTTGAAATGTGTCTCATGTTGGTCATTCTACTATTCATACATCAGTTTCCCCAATAAAATTGAACTCTGTGCTCTATGTTCCTCAATTAACTCAGAACCTGTTGTCAGTACATCGACTTTGTCTTGACAATAATTGTTGGCTTATATTTGATGCCTTTTGTTTTTGGATTCAGGACAAAGCCACAGGGAGGATCCTTTACAGAGGCTTGTGCAGTAATGGACTATATCCTATCCACTCCTTGTCCACTTCAAACTCACAGACGCCTTCTCAAGCTAAGGCATTTCTTGGCCAACTTGTTCAGTCTAATCTGTGGCACCATAGGTTAGGTCATCCTACCAATACTGTTGTTTCTCTGATGTTGAATAAAGCTAATGTCCATGTCCCCAAAACCTCATCCCCTATGATGTGTCATACATGTCTAGAAGGGAAATTTAGCAAACTACCTTTTCCACAACATCTCAATAAGTCTGTAACTCCCTTTGAAACTATTCATACTGATTTGTGGGGTCCTGCACCCTGTATATCAGTTGATGGTTATCGATACTACACCATCTTTGTCGATGAATGTACCAGATATTGCTGGATCTTTCCATTAATAAACAAGTCTGATTTGTTCTCTACCTTTGTTGCCTTTTATTCCTTTGTTGTTACTCAATTTTCTGCTCCAATTAAAATTCTTCAAACTGATGAGGGGGGAGAGTATACCAGCAACAAATTGAAAAAATTTCTTCTTGAAAAAGGCATTTCACATCACCTCTCTTGTCCATATACTCCTGAACAAAATGGGGTTGCTGAGAGGAAACATAGGCATATCATTGAAACCACTATCACCTTATTACAAACAGCCAAATTGCCATCTCAGTTTTGGTCCTATGCTTGTCAAACAGCCACATATCTAATCAATCGTATGCCTACTGCTGTTCTTTATAACAAATCTCCTTTTGAGATGTTATTTGGGACATATCCAACCCTTACTCACCTTAGAATTTTTGGATGTGCCTTTTTCCTCTACTCAAACCATATAATAGCACCAAATTGCAGGCCAAAACTACAAAGTGTGTGTTTATTGGGTATGCCACCAAATATAAAGGCTATTTGTGCTATCATGTGCCTACAAAGAGAGTGTTTGTCTCTAGGCATGTTATCTTTGATGAACACCATTTTCCTTACACAGACTTATTGCCTACACATTCAAACACATTCACATCAACACAATCATGTCCAAGTTCCAATTGTCCTGTGCCTATTATTACTACCGAGAATGTAGTTGTCACATCCTTTCCAGATTCTACTCCTCCAACTTCTAGTGTCCCTACACCTGCACCATCACATACACCTGCCTCAATATCCTTAACACATTCTGCCTCCGATTTTCCTGAAGTTTATCCAAGTTCTCAGTCCATTGCTGCTCCAATTCCAGCCTCTCCTCAGATCCCTGTGGCCCTGACATCAGATCTAGTTCTGGATCCGAAACACATGATTTTACACCTGATACTTTACAAGTAGTGTTGTCCATTCCTCCACTCAATCTGCATCCCATGCAAACTAGAAGCAAGAGTGGGATTATTAGAAAGAAGGCTCTCTTAGCAAGTGTTCAGGACTCTGGGGGAACTGATATGTCCTTGGTTGAACCAGTTAGTTACAAGTCTGCAATCAAAGTCCCTGTGTGGTTACAAGCCATGCAAGAAGAAGTTAATGCTTTACATACTCAAGGCACTTGGAGTCTAGTTCCATTGCCAGCAAATAAGAACCTCGTTGGATGTAAATGGATTTTCAAGATTAAGAGACACTCAGATGGGTCTATTGCCAGACACAAAGCACGGTTAGTTGCTAAGGGTTTCAGTCAAGAACCTGGATTGGATTATGGGGAGACTTTTAGCCCTGTGGTGAAGCCTACCACAGTGAGGTTAGTTCTTGCTCTTGCTGCCCATTTCAATTGGCCTCTTCGACAATTAGATGTCAAAAATGCATTTTTGCATGGCATCCTACAAGAGGAGGTCTACATGTCTCAACCTCCTGGTTTTGAAGATCCATCTCATCCTTATCTTGTGTGTAAACTACTTCAATCCCTATATGGGCTAAAACAAGCTCCTAGGGCCTGGAATGACCGGTTTACTCAGTTTCTTCCTTCTTTGGGTTTTGAAAACACATACTCTGACTCCTCATTGTTTGTTAAGCATGTTGGTCATGAGATTGTGGTTCTGCTCCTCTATGTGGATGACATCATTATAACTGGCAGTGCTTCTGGTGCAATTACACAAGTTATTAGTGCTCTTACTACTGAGTTTGATATCAAGGATTTAGGGTTGCTCCACTATTTCTTAGGGATTCAAATCACTAAAACTGCCACTGGTTTGTTTTTGTCACAAACCAAATATGTGGCAGATCTATTGGTTAAATTTGAAATGTTTGATGCTAAACCCTGTGATACGCCATGTCTTCCTTACAACCGGTTACTCAAAGAGGATGGGGATCCTTATTCCAATCCTAAGTTGTATAGAAGTATTGTAGGGGCTCTACAATACTTAACTTTCACAAGGCCAGATATTGCCTTTTCTGTGCACCAAGTCTGTCAGTTTATGCAGAATCCAATGGTATCCCATTTTACTGCAGTTAAACGTATATTACGATATCTAAAGGGCACAATGCAATTTGGTATCTCATATACTATAGGAGATTTGCAGTTAAAGGCTTTTAGTGATGCTGATTGGGCAGGGGACCCTAATGACAGAAGATCTACTACTGGTTTGGTGGTGTTTTTGGGTAACAATCCAATTTCGTGGTCCTCTAAGAAGCAACAAACTGTTTCCAGATCATCAACCGAAGCTGAATATCGAGCTTTATCATTTACCTCAGCTGAATTGGATTGGATCAAACAATTATTAGCATTTCTGCACATTCCACTACCTCGTGTGCCTGTCCTCTTTTGTGACAATCTCTCAGCCATTGCCTTATCTTTTAATCCTGTTCAGCATCAAAAGACCAAACACATAGAAATCGACGTGCATTTTGTTCGCGAAAGAGTATCATTGAAACAACTCTCTGTGCAGTTTGTGTCTTCCCAAGAGCAGTTTGCTGATATTCTTACAAAGGGGTTGAGTGGTCCTCTTTTCAGAACTCATTGCTACAATCTCATGCTTGAGGGGGGATGTTAGAGTATAGTGATTTAGATTGTGACACTTGTCATAATCTTACTGTAGTAGTTAGTTTGTTTGTTATATGTAGCTATATAGAAGACTTTCTCATTTAATTACTAATTGATTAAGAAAATATATCAGATTGTTCTTCTTTCTAGCTTCTCTCTCTAGCTACTCTCTCTATTCTCTCTCTCTCTCTGCACTTGATTCAATAGACAAGATTACAGTATATGTTTGATAAGCTGATATAGCTTAACAGTGATAAAGTATGCTATTGTGGAGGAATTGTCGGGACTAGGTGCATCTGTACATACTTGTGCTCGGAACCAAAACCAGCTCAAAGACTGCTTGAATATTCAATGGAAGATTGGGTTTTCATCAAGTCACTGGTTCAATCTGTGATCGGTCGTCAAGAGCCCAACGACAGGAGCTAATAAACGAAGTTTCATCACAGTTTAAAGGAAAACTTAACATCCTTGTAAGTTCATATCATATATGTTGCATTGTTGAGCCAGTATACAATTTATAGACTACAAATATATAATATACAATGTTCAAAAGTGCTCAATTGGCTGTGTAATAATACTTGTGGGAGATCATTGAGTGTATTTACAAATCTTTTGATCTTTTTTTACCCTGTAATTTTAGACTATCGCTTGTACTAAAACACAGAAAAGTAGTTTAGCAATATATTAGTTGGAACCTGAATGGAGTATATCTGCAAATCTTTTGTAGTTTTTAGACTATCGCTTGTACTATAAAAAATTAAAAAGTAATTTAGCTATATATATATATATATATATATTAGTTGGAACCAAAATCAGCATGCACCTTTGAGCCGGCCTATTATTTAATGCTCTATTATTCTCTCAACTAGATAATTCGTATAATTCCCTGGCCCATTTGTTATTAATTAGTTAAAATCGATGATATTTTTGTTGGATATGGTTGGATCCCTTAAATGGGTTTGATATGGTCGCATCAAGCAAGTTATAAAAGGTTTAATTTTTTGTGTCTTTTTGGTAAGGAGAGAGAAACCAAGATAACATTAACCTTCAGGAGCTGGTAACATTGTTTTTATCTCCTGTTGCTCAAAGATCTAGTACACAAGTACTTCCTCTGTTTTTGTTCAGCTTTCTTCTCCTTTATTATTGCTTTTATTTTGCAAAGGACCTATTAGTATGGTGATTTGGAGTAATTGCTCCCTTAGGTAAGATTTTGGGTTCGAATCCTATCATTTGTGTAATGTGTGTGAACTTAGTATATTATCGTCCCTCTTAATAAAAAAAGTTTTTTTAAAAAAATTATTCCTTTTGTTTTGTATTCGATGACTGCTAGGCTTGATCAAATTCCAACTACGACAAAACTTTCTACAAATACCTTAGCGCATGGTTGATAGGTATTATGTGTACAAGAGAAGCATTGTGCTTCTTTAGACCTATAAAAAAGTGTAAAGCAGTGCAAGACTAACAACTCTCCTCTAGTTTCTACTTAATATATATCTTCAATATTCTCTTCAAATTTCTGAATAAATATATATAAAACCAATTTGAAATATCAGTAGCAGCCTCAATAGATGGCGCAGGCAAATAGCAATGGCAAAGATAGTAGATGGTCTCTTCACGGAATGACTGCTCTTGTCACCGGTGGAACCAAAGGAATTGGGTTAGTGCTTTCTTCCTTTATGCTTGCAATCTGAAAGTGTTTTTTTTCTATTTTTTGGGATAAGTGCTTCCTCATCAAAAAACAAAAACTTGTAATATCATCCATATACTTATATATATACACACACACGTATAAGAGTGTAGTAGGGTATTATTTTCTTGCCAAACTTGTATTGCGAAACGAATGCTTATAGTAATTAGTTTAGTGTAAGTAGTACTACATATATGTGTTGTTTTTAGGTACGCTATTGTGGAGGAATTGGCGGGGCTAGGTGCAACTATACATACTTGTTCTCGTAATGAAGTTCAGCTTAACGACTGCTTGAGCCAATGGAAAATGAAGGGTTTTGATCAAGTCACTGGTTCGGTATGTGATGTGGTCTCAAAAGCTCAACGAGAGGAGCTTATAAACAAGGTCTCATCACTATTTCACGGCAAACTTAACATCTTGTAAGTGTGCTCCGCTTATCCGTTAAACTGATTGAGCCTTAAATTTTTGTATAATTTATGGCATGGTTAAAATATATTGGCGGTAAAAAATTTCCAGGGATATGAAGTAATTATATATATGTAACTGTACTAGGTAACTCATTATTTAGTATTATTTCTCTTTCTAATGTTGGAAGTATAGGTGTTAAATGGACCGAGTCGGCCCTAACGCAATACAAGTCCGGCCCGATTAAATAAGGGTGGTTTTTGTTTCCCAATTATGAATAGAAAACCTTCATTTTATGTTTTAAACTACTCTTGGACTTTGGCTGTAGGTAAACAACGTGGGAACTGCCGACATAAAACCAGCGATCGAGAACACAACTGAAGATTACTCATTTATTATGAGTACCAATCTTGAATCTGCTTACCATTTTTCCCAACTTGCACATCCTCTTTTGAAAGCTTCAGGAGCTGGGAACATTATTTTTATGTCTTCTGTTGCTGGCGTTGTATCACTTGGGACGGCTAGTATATATGCTGCCACAAAAGGTCTTTTCCTTTGCACATAGTTTTTGCATTTTAAAATTAAAATAGAATTATATTGTGTTCTGCGAGTTGAAGATTGTGACTCTTCTCTGCACTCTATTTCAGGAGCAATGAACCAATTGGCCAAAAACTTGGCATGTGAGTGGGCAAAAGACAACATAAGGACCAACAGTGTTGCACCTTGGTTCATCAGAACTCCCCTCACTGAGCCTGTAAGATCCTTTCAAAAATTTCCATATGATCGTGTTTTTAAAATTTTCTAACATGTTATGTTATGTTGTTAAACTGTTAATCAGTAACTGCACATTTAAAAACTCGAACTTTCCCCACACGTAACATGTGCATTCATCTTCTCTATGGTCTCTTCATTACTTGCAGCTTCTGAGTAACCAAAAATTTTTGGAGGCTGTCAACTCTCGATGCCCTTTAGGACGGACTGGAGAGCCAAAAGAGGTGTCTGCCTTGGTGGCATTTCTATGCTTCCCTGCAGCGTCTTACATAACTGGCCAAACTATCTGCGTCGATGGAGGGTTCACTGTCAATGGCCTCCTCTTCCAAGGACCATGAAAAAAATATTTATGTGATTTGTGTGCTTGCTAGTAGTAGGAGAAGCTAGAGGCCTCTCTGGTTTCCTTGTCTTTTGAGTTTGGAAGCTCCTCTCATCCATCTCATAATATGCTCTTGTTTGTGGTTTTATATGGAGGCCATTGATGTTTTGAGTTCGATAGCTTGCTTGTTTACGTTGAAAAGGATATTTTTGCTTGTATTGAAAATGTTATGTTTTCAAATTTGAAACCTTGTCGTGGACAATTGTAGCTTGTAATGTTGCTTTTGACATGAATTATGAATGAACCTATTATTGTTTCATTTTCAATGTTATTTAAATCTTTTTTAAAAAAAATTAAAACTTTTACACTATGATCCTATGAAGTAAGATTTATGGATCCATCACTGAATATACGTACTTAGGTTTGCTGTGGTAGAAGAATTGGGAGGGCTAGGTACAACGATGCATAATTGTCTTGGAAATGAAGTTGTTGAACTTTAGTGACTTCTTGAGCCAATGGAAGAAGAAAGGTTTCTAAGTTACTGATGCGGCCTTTGATATCAAAAGCCGAACGAGAAGGGTTTATCAAAAGCCGAACTTTAGTGACTAATTTTATTATAGTTAATGCTATGATTTTATTTATTAAAGTTAATGTTTATGCTTATGCTTATAAAAAAAATTCTGTCTCCTGACGTTTGGCTAATTAATCCTTCCTTACGGTATCTACCTGTTGACAATTTGCCACAAAAATCAGTAATGAGACAAACTCATCAAAGAAAAAAATCTATAGATTTTTACTTACGTGCATGTAGGAGCATAATTCGTTGGGAATAGTGTGATATGTGTGCATAAGTTTTTCTTTTGTATTTTTAATAAATTATTTTACATATGTGTCAAACTATGATTCGTAAAAATAATAAATATTTCTTTATCGAAAAAGAGGCAAATAATATCTAATATTAAATATCTAAAAAGTTATTTTTTATGTTTTCAAAAATAAAATATGTTATCGCATTTTTTTTTTAAGCATGTTCAATTCTTTAGAAGATTGTCGAAATTGTCCTACCCAATCTCAAGTATATATATATATATATATATATATATATATATATAATATTCTCGAATTTATAAAATAAATATGTGAATCAGAAGATATGGGTTGTTTACAAAGAAGATTACCCTAGATATTGTGGTCGTTGATAACTAATGCCATTTTATTTAAATTAATATATCATATTATCATGCACATGATGACAACTGTGGAATATTAAACTAAATAATGCTGTCACACTAAGTAAGATGGGCTATCCATGTTATATAATTATTGGATGTACCTTTTGTAATGATGTACACCTTGAAGCATATTCCTACTTATTACGAATTATTATCTTCTTTTTTTTATTCTTCTTAATTTTATTCATTGTTAGGGATTGTACACATCACGCATGCGATTGATTTTTCTATTTATCATCAATGGCCAAAAAAATTGAACTTTTAAAATTATTTTAAGATTATGTGTTCGAATTTTCCTATCTCAATATCGATTATTTAAAAAAAAAACACACTACTAAATAAAGAGCTATATGTGGTACTTTTGTATTAAGTTTTTTTTATGACATAATTAATGAAATTAAATGCTCACTAAATCAAATTTAAGACAAAATGGGTTTTTTATTTTTTTTTATTTTTTTTTTTTTGGGGTTGGAAAATGGGATCTAGTTTGCTGTGATATATTGGATCTCTTGGCAAATAATTCAGACACTCATATGCCCTCAGCACGTGGAGGCCTGGGACTCTGGGATGGCCAAATCAAGTGAAATCAAAGTAGCATAATTCTATTTCTCACCACGTATGTGCCATATGTGGCTACTTCACTTGGTTTTCCCACTGTCCCTACTTTTATAATCGAAGCAAGAACTATCAACTGAGAGTGTTCATCGTTGTCCTCAACCTCAATTTTATTTTTATTTTATTTTTTTTAAAGGAACACATTAACTTAATGACTACTTGAGCCAATGGGAGAAGAACAGGTTTCCAAGTCACTGATTCAACTCAATCTGTGATTTGGTGTTTTTAAAAAAATACTAAAGAAAAAAGCTTATGTATAAGGTCTTATCACTATTTAATGGAATACTTAACATCATTGTAATTTGTAAGTAATCCTTTTATCGATTAAAACACGTAATAGTATGATAGTCACACAGAAAAAACTATTATATTTTTATTTATTAAAGTTAATGTTATGTCGATCAATATATTGTGCTTCAATTCTACCATATATGTCTTCAACTTTAGGCTTAATCCTTGCCAACAATAATGTGTGGATGTAGCCAAACAATGTGGGAACTAACACAAAGTATTATTATTTTTAAATTAATCATGCTCAAGAAGGTACCAAACTATAGTCATGCGAAAAGCACCTGTTTAGGCATGAATCACGTGGCTAGCCTCTTTTTCTCTAAAAAAAACATTCTTAGAGCCTTTTTCATTTTGAGGGGGAAGGAAGCCATTGTTCTTCCCCCATCTCCCCTCTTCTCTTCCTCTTTTCACCTCTTTCCCCATATTTAGAGACAAAAGGTTTTCCCTATTTGTCTTAGTTTTGTTATAATTTTCATCCAACCATTATAAGCGGCTACAGCTTAGCGTTGGATCTTCATCTGCATTTCGGCGTCGGATCTCCACCACCATCTTTTTTGCAATTTCTTTATGTTTGGAATAAGTTGCAGAGACTCTTTGGGTTTTCTGTGTAGTTTTCACCTCTCCTTTTGTGAGAGTTTTTCATCTCTCCTTTGTGAGAGCTTTTCATCTCTCATTTGTAAGAGTTTTATTTGTCTTATTATGACATGGTTTTTTCAAGCTTTATCTCTTTTTTATTATTCTAAGTTTGCAATCTTAGTTGTGATGCCTATACCAAAGTTTCTTCGATCATGTCTGATCGTTAGTGGAGACACATCAGATTGTCTTAATTTTGATATTAGACCGTTTCGTTGTTGTAATGACCTTTTTGTGACTAATTTATATTGACAATTTGTGATTAGTGACTTTTTTAGCTGAATTATGAATATAATCATAAAATTTCTCAAAAGAAAAGGCATGAATCACGTGGATTTTGTACACCTCACAAATCACATTGATTTTGTACAGATTACCAAAAATATATCTCCATCTCTAAATTAATACTTTTGAAATGTGTTTATGGTCCCAATGGTCTTTTTATTTTTAACGCCTGACCTGACACTGATGCATTGCATGCGGTGGAGCGGAACCGTCTTCTCTTTTCTTGTGTCCTTTAATCTAAATAATCTATTGCATTATTATAATTTAAAATACTAGCCGGTGCCCTAGATGTCAGAATATTAGTGTTGCGCTGTAATCATTCTAAATTGTATATTCAAACTAATTATTTTAATTAAATGTCCATGCTATTTACATTTTGGTTTTCTTTAATACGAATATTATTTTATTTTATCTTATTTCTGTCAATACATGTGCACATCAAAGCAATCAATATTGTCACGCAGATCAAAATAAAATATTGAATGCAGATTTTGTTTCTTATATAAGAAGCTGATGGATGGATGGATGGGAGTGAGTTAAAGAGTGAGAGAGAGAGATGGCTAAGGCAGATATCAGTCGTAGATGGTCTCTTCAAGGAATGACTGCTCTTGTCACTGGTGGAACCAAAGGAATGGGGTTAGCCATCTCTTTCAATTTCTTAGCTGACTTATGTTTGCAATCTAATCCATGAGTGTTTTCTGATCAAAAAGATAATTTTGTAACATGCATGCATTACTAAGAGGTTAAGGCTCGGGTTTACGTTAAGCATAAGCATCTAATGTTGTTGAACAGTCTACTAAACGAACACTAATTTCTTATGTATTAAGACATTAAAGTTCAACTTTTCTTTAAACATAAGCATCTAATGTATTTCGACAATCTCAGAGAACACTAACTTTTCTCTTGCTCAACTTTTTATATATTATAAAATGTATTGATATATATGATATAGTTTTGTATATTCACTGATGTTTGGCAATTTATTACTAGTTCCATATGTTGTTCTAATTAGGTATGCTATTGTGGAGGAATTGTCGGGGCTAGGGGCATCTGTACATACTTGTGCTCGAAACCAAAACCAGCTCAATGACTGCTTGAATCAATGGAAGACCAAGGGTTTTCATCAAGTCACTGGTTCCGTTTGTGATCTGTCATCAAGAGCCCAACGACATGAGCTCATAAACGAAGTCTCATCACAGTTTAACGGAAAACTTAATATCCTTGTAAGTACTCCATTTATATATAAGTTGTATTTGTTGAGCCAACAAACAATTTATAGACTATATATATAGCATGTTTCTGATGTTCAAAAGTACTTAATTGGTTGTGTACTACTAATATTTGTGGGAGACCATTGAGTGTATCTATTTAAACCAAAAATGTAATTTAGTTTATATATATACTCGTTTGGAACTGCTTTTTTAAGAAGCATTTATGGTCAAGTGCTTGAAAGTTTGACACACGTGTAGGGCATGTTGAGAGTGTTTTTCTTACATTGAAAAGTTTAGAGATCTAGCTTGGGTTTATAAAGAGTTAAGTTACTCTCCTTCATTGCCAATTGGTTTTTGGGTGTAACCTCAATTTCCTTCGTTGTATCAAAGCAGGGCGCCTAGATGTGAAAACCCAACAACCACATGTTGATTTTTGGGGTAGAACCTCAACTAACACCTTTTTTTTTAATCTTTATTAAAATATATACTTTATTGATTTAATTGACGTAGTATATGATATGGACATGCCACATCATGTGATATATAAATGTGAGATAAAAATGTGATGAGCATAAGATTACTCTAAGAAAAAATGGGAGTACCAAGGGAATATATTATTATAACAAGCTTTTTAAATTTTCTTAAATATATTCTTATTAGAAACTACACCTAAAATGGAAAATCATGATATTCTAGAGTTGTTCTAAAATGAACACCCTCTTCCAAAAATATGTGGCTGTAGATAAACAATGTGGGAACTACAGAAGCAAAAGCAACACTCGATTGCACAGCAGAAGATTTCGCATTTGTTACGAGTACCAATCTTGAATCCTCTTACCATTTGTCCCAACTCGCACATCCTCTTTTGAAAGCTGCAGGAGCTGGTAACATTGTTTTTATCTCTTCTGTTGCTGGATCGGTCTCAGTTGCAGGGATTGGAAGCATATATGCTGCCACCAAAGGTATCAATTTGAATCCCTTACCTTATTATTATTATTATTATGTATAAATTTGACCTCCTTACCTTATTGCTATTATTATTATTTTCAAATTATCTTTTTGAACTTTCCATTCAAATTTTTCATGTTAATTGTGTATATGAAGCGAAGGTTGAGACTGTTCTTTTGGTAATTATGTTTCAGGTGCAGTAAACCAATTGGCAAGATCCTTTGCTTGTGAGTGGGGCAAAGATAACATAAGGGTCAACAGCGTTGCACCTTGGTTCATCAAAACATCCCTTTCTGCAGATGTAAGATTCTTTGTTTTCGAGTTCTCAAGTGTATCGGTATATTATTTATTCAAATTTGAGTCTACTCTAGACTTTAGGTTTTTTTTTTTTTAATGACGTACATGTATATGGGTATAGTTACATAAAACTTATCATTCACTCTACTTTTACATGCAGTTTCTGAATAATGAACAATTTTCGAATGCTGTCAACTCTCGAACCCCGTTAGGACGGCCGGGAGAGCCGGAAGAGGTAGCAGCCCTGGTGTCATTTCTATGCCTCCCAGCGGCTTCTTACATAACTGGGCAGACTATTTGCATTGACGGGGGTATGACCGTCAATGGTTTCCTCTTCCAAGGATAATGATTGCAATTAAAGTTGAGCACAAATCAATGTCACTTCCCCAATTTCTAGTGGGAGACACTATTGCTACTGTGTTCAAAGTGCTTTCTATGTTAAGAATTATTGCTTGACCAAAAAAAAAAAATGTTAAGAATTATTGTTGTCTTTACATTTTTAGAATAAGTTGTTGAAATCCTATTATATAGGTAGTCAAATTTTGTTTCCCCACTTATTCTTGGGGAGTATCCCAATTGCTTAAGAGTGTGTTAATCGTGAAATTAGTTGTTCCCATGTTTCTTGCTGCGTTTGGTGCTTGTATGCTTCTAGTAAACATATTTTTCTCCCATTATCTAGACATGATTTTCTTCCCAATAATTTATTTATTTTCTTCTTTGTGGCCCCAAGACATCAATTTTTGGAGAAAAACTTGTATGTCATGTCATGCCGTCAAGTGGAACACTAGCGGAATGTAATTGATTGGAAAAACATTTTTACTCACCACTTTAACCTAAAATGTACCATCACTACCTTTTAAAAAACTTGACTCATGTCAATGGTTAATTATTTACTTTCAAATATGTTAATTAAATTAAAGGAAATCCAACTTCGATCTAAGAGCACCTCCACCACAAAAGGCAAGGGCAAGGCAAAGACAATGCAATATTTAATACTATTCACGTGAATAGTGGCAGCCTTACCTTTTTTGGTTCCACCCCAAAGGGCAAGGGCAAACACTATTCATTTTACTTTATTTTCTATTTTTTATATTTAAACCATCAATTTTTATAAATTTTTCAGATAATATTTTCAGTTGCCATGTGTTAATATTTATTATAAAATTCTCACCTTAAAATTTAGATAACATTTTCGAATTTAATTTTCAAATTTAATTTTCGGTTGCCACATGTCCATATTTATTAAATTAAAATTTTCAAATGGAATTTTGTAGTAAAAAATCTGGTATGGAAAGTGAAAAATATTAGAATGAGATGAATTTGTGTGAAGATTTGGTGTGAAAAGTGAATAATATTAGTAGGTATTTATAGAAAAATTTTCCTTTTTTTCAAAATTTTTATTTATTTATAGCAAAAACAGTCAAAAAAGTTGAAAATTAGGCGCTGATGTATGCCTAAGGGCAATAGCCTAGTCCATTTTTACCTGTGGGCATGCCCGGGTTGGCCTTTCTGCGCTGGAGGAGGTATTGGGGCCTTGGGGGGCCTGTTGCCATGGCAACAGCCTAGCGCTGCACTTGCTCTAAGAAGTATAACAAAGTGGCTCATGCTATTGCCCGTTTTGTTTTACACGAACAAGGTCCTTATTATTGGTTAGAAGAAGGCCTTGTGTGGCTAATGAATTGTATTCTTGATGACCTTATTGTAACAAATGCTTCCGGTTAATGAAATTTACTTCTTTGTAATAAATAAAAAAAACCAAAAAAAATAAATTTAAAAAAAAAAAACTAAAGAAATCTCTCCTTCTCTCTCTCCTTTCCCGACCCAACCCCACCCACCCCACCCCAAACTCCATGTTCTCTACAGCCACCACCCACCCAACACGAAAAAATAGCAGTAAATGCACTTTCATTTTGGGCACAATTGATAATTTTCCATCACATTGTGTATAAACAAAACAGCTATCGTTATCACATGTGTTGATAAATTAAATTAAAATAGGATATAATAAACAGTAATTTTGTTGGGTTCATTTCAAACAATTTCAAGTTCTATTATTATATTGATATTAGATTGAACGGCCAAGATACATTTTCCACATGTTTGGTCACACGTTCTCCCACATCATCAACTGAGGACATTGCATATACCCAACCCAGCCTAAAATACAGTTAATAACTTCAGAATTTGAATCGTTCATGAACCAAGTTGATGAATCTTTCTTAAACTTATCATAAGTGTTTTTGTAAGACATCACCTCAAATCAGAGCTGGAGCTAGAACTGTAAAAGTAGGGGGGTCGAAGTAGAAAATACAAGTCTATAAAACACTTAAGTATTCAATACTTATATGTTTAAAGCTAAATCTTATCGCTTACATATATAAATAATTGGTTGGACAATCAAGTAGATTAGGGCATCCATTATTCAACAAATGTTACTCAGCGCCAGAGTTTCCTGTGGCCCAATATACAGACCAATAATTCGTCCATTGATAAAGATGAGATAAGATTCTCTTAGAGAAATGATATATAAATGTGATTTTTCTAGCATTACTCGTATACATGGTCGTGTAACACGCTAGAGAAATGAAAAAAAGTTACCCTCTCGCTCTATCGAAGTGGAGTTGGTGGTGAGAGAGAACCATGTAGTGGTAGTGTTTTGTGTAACAGAGCAAGTCTCTGTAAGTCTCAAGTGTGCAAAACGTGTAAAGTGAGAAGTTTGAATAGAAGTAGAACACAAGTGGTTCCTCTGTTTTTGCTCAGCTTTCTTCTCCTTTATTATTGCTTTTATTTTGCAAAGGACTCACTATGTTTGGGGTAAGTGCTCCTTCAGACAAGATCTAGAATTTGAGTCCTAGTATTTGTGTATTGTGTATTGTATATTGTGTGTGAGTTTAGTTTATTATCCTCCTTCTAGGAAAAGATTCTAAAAAAAAAAAAAACTACTGCTTTTGTTTTGTATTCATTTGACTGCCAGGCTTGATCAAATTCCAATTATAGGTGTCACGACACACGACTTTTCACAAATGTCTGAGTGTGTGGCTGATAGGTTTGAGTGTGGCTGATAGGTCTGATGTGTACAAGATAAGACATACGACTTTTCACAAATGTCTGAGTGTGTGGCTGATAGGTCTGATGTGTACAAGATAAGCCGTGTGCTTCTGTAGACCTATAAAAAAATGTGTAAAGCAGTGCAAGACTAATAAGTCTCCTCTAGTTTCTACTATGTGTATCTTCAATATTCTCTTCAAATTTCTGCATATATATAACCAATTTGAAATATCTATAGCAGCCCCAATAGATGGCGCAGGCAAATAGCAATTGCAAAGATAGTAGATGGTCTCTTCACGGAATGACTGCTCTTGTCACTGGTGGAACCAAAGGAATTGGGTTAGCGCTTTCTTCCTCTATGCTTGCAATCTGAAAGTGTTCTTTTCTTTCTTTCTTCTTTTTTTTAAAAGTAGTACTACATATATATGTTGTTTTTAGGTACGCTATTGTGGAGGAATTGGCGGGGCTAGGTGCAACTATACATACTTGTTCTCGTAATGAAGTTCAGCTTAACGACTGCTTGAGCCAATGGAAAATGAAGGGTTTTGATCAAGTCACTGGTTCGGTATGTGATGTGGTCTCAAAAGCTCAACGAGAGAAGCTTATAAACAAGGTCTCATCACTATTTCACGGCAAACTTAACATCCTTGTAAGTGTGCTCCACTTATCCGTTAAACTGATTGAGCCTTCTATTTTTGTATAATTTATGGCATTGCCAAAATATATTGGCTGTTAAAAATTTCCGGGGATATATATATGTAACTGTACTAGCTAACTCAATATTTAGTGTTATTTGTCTTTCTAATGTTGGAAGTAGAGGTGTTAAATGGACCGATTCAGCCCAAACATGGCACAAGTCGGGCCGGATTATTTCCCAATTATGAATATAAATCCTTCATTTTATGTTTAAACAACTCTTGGACTTTGGCTGTAGATAAACAACGTGGGAACTACCGACCTAAAACCAGCAATCGAGAGCACAACTGAAGATTACTCATTTATTATGAGTACCAATCTTGAATCTGCTTACCATTTTTCCCAACTTGCGCATCCTCTTTTGAAAGCTTCAGGAGCTGGTAACATTATTTTTTTGTCTTCTGTTGCTGGCGTTGTATCAGTTGGGGAGGGTGGAAGTATATATGCTGCCACAAAAGGTCTTTTCCTTTGCATGTAGTTTTTGCATTTTAAAAATAAAATAGAATTATAATTGTGTTCTGAAAGTTGAAGATTGTGACCCTTCTCTGCACTTTATTTCAGGAGCAATTAACCAGTTGGCAAAAAACTTAGCATGTGAGTGGGCAAAAGACAACATAAGGACCAACAGTGTTGCACCTTGGTTCATCCGAACTCCCCTCGTTGAGTCTGTAAGATCCTTTCAAAAATTTCCTTACGATTGTGTTTTTAAAATTTTCTAACATGTCATATTATGTTGTCACACTGTTAATCAATAACTGCACATTTAAACTCGAACTTTCCCCACACGTAACATGTGCATTCATTATCTTCTCTGTGGTCTCTTCATTACTCGCAGCTTCTGAGTAACCAAAATTTTTTGGAGGCTGTCAACTCTCGATGCCCTTTAGGACGGACTGGAGAGCCAAAAGAGGTGTCCGCCTTGGTGGCATTTCTATGCTTCCCTGCAGCGTCTTACATAACTGGCCAAACTATCTGCGTTGATGGAGGGTTCACTGTCAATGGCCTCCTCTTCCAAGGACCATGAAAAAATTATTTATGTGATTTGTGTTCTTGCTAGTAGTAGGAGAAGCTAGAGGTCTCTCTGGTTTCCTTGTCTTATTGAGTGTGTGAAGTTTGTTGCATTCTTGGTTGAATATCTTTTAAATTTACCCCTCGTCATCTAAGTACCAATTTCAGTGTCGTCAAGTGGAACACTAGCGGAATGTAAGTGATTGGGGAAGCTTTTTTGCTCATCACTTTAACTTAAGATGTATCATTATCAACTTTTTTAAAACTTGACACATGTCAATGGTTAATTATTTACTTTCAAATATGTTAATTAAACTTTAAAGGAAATCCAACTTCGATCTAAGAGCACCTCCACCACAAAAGACAAGGGCAAGGCAAAGGCAATGCAATATTTGATACTATTCACATGAATAGTGGCAGCCTTACTTTTTTTGGTTTCACTCCAAAGGGCAAGGGCAAACACTATTTATTTTACTTTATTTTCTATTTTTTATACTTAAACCATTAATTTTGATAAATTTTTCAAATAATATTTTCAGTTGTCATGTGTTAATATTTATTATAAAATTCTCACCTAAAAATTTAGATAACATTTTCGAATTAAATTTTCAAATTTAATTTTCGGTTGCCACATGTCCATATTTATTAAAATAAAATTTTCAAATGGAATTTTGTAGTAGAAAATCTGGTATGGAAAGTGAAAAAATATTAGAATGAGATGAATTTGTATGAAGATTTGGTGTGAAAAGTGAATAATATTAGTAGGTATTTATAGAAAAAATTTCCATTTTTTTTAAATTTCTGAGTAATGAACAATTTTCGAATGCTGTCAGCTCTCGAACCCCGCTAGGACGGCCGGGAGAGCCAGAAGAGGTGGCAGCCCTGGTGTCATTTCTATGCCTCCCTACATCTTCTTACATAGCCGGGCAGACTACATCTTCTTACAAATTGATTCGTCACTTTCCCAATTTCTAGTGGGAGACTATTGCTACTCTGTTCAAAGTGCTTTCTGTGTTAAGAATTATTGTTGTCTTAATATCTTCAGAATAAGTTTGAAATCCTATTATATAGGAAGTCAATTTTATTTTTTTACCACTTATTCTTGGGGAGTATCCTAATTTCTTAAGAGTGTGTTAATCGTGAAATTAGTTCTTTCCCATGTTTCTTGTTGAGTCTGGTGCTTGTATGCTTCTAGCAAACATATTTTTCTCACATTATCTAGACATGATTTTCTTCCCAATAATTTATTTGTTTTCTTCTTTGTGGCCCCAAGACTTTAATTTCCAGAGAAAAACTTGTATGTCATGTTGTGCCGTCATGTGGAACAATAGCGGAATGTAATTGATTGGAGGAGTATTTTTATCACTACTTTAACCCAAGATATACTCTCACTACCCTTTTAAAAACTTGAAACATGTCAATGGTATAACTATGGTTAATTATTTACTTTTAAATCTTTTAAAGTACTCGAAAACAAAAAATTAAATTTAAAAAAAACTAAAAGAAAAACATCTCTCTCCTTCTCCCTCTCTCTCCTTTCCCTACCCAATCACCCCAACCCACCCAGATTCCCTATTCTTTATAGCCACCCCCTCAGCAACCCCATCTACCATTCGAAGGTGTCGCCGCCATCGTGGCTATAATGCAACAAGTTGTCTATGATCTCTGGGTCTCCGAAAACCCTAATCCTAGTGTCGCCGTCAGACGTTGTGGCTTCATGTTCACCTTCATTCGTCGCCTTTCCGACTTCGGATATGGAATCTCATTTAGATTTGAGCCATTGAAGTGCTTGAATTTTGTAAAGTCTCCTCTTAGCATTGCTTCTTCTACTTATTTCTTACTGGAGGCTGGGATTTTCCCAAAACTTGCTTTCATTGAGTTCTTATTTTCAAGAGTGTCAACTTTAACTAATTTCAACTCAAGAGTAGTACTAGTGTATTATCGTAGGGTATTTGAGGTGATGTCTTACAAAGGGAAAGGAGAGAGAGGAGAGAGAATTCTTTTCAGTTTTATTTCATTTAATTTTTTGGTTTTGAATAAGTTAAAAGATTTTAAAGTAAATAATTACCTATAGTTATATCATGAATATGTGTCAAGTTTTAGAAAAAATAATGAGGTTACGTCTTAAATTAAAATGGTTAGCTAAAAAACTCTTATTTATAAAAGGTAATAAAACAGTGTTATTATGTGATATACAAGTTGTAATTTCACAGCCCAATTTCCAAATCCCATTTGCTGCTGTCAGGTCCATTGTCCAATTGACAATGGCTTGTGATGGCTGCACAGTAAAGGCCAGCCATTATTACCATCTGTCAGAGGAGGCCATTTGATTTAGGAAAACTAAATCTTGTCGCTTACATATATAAATAATTGGTTGGACAATCAAGTAGATTGGGGGCATCCATTATTCAACAAATGTTACTCAGGGCCAGAGTTTCCTGTGGCCCAATATACAGACCCATAAGTCGTCCGTTGATAAAGATGAGATAAGATTCTCTTAGAGAAATAGTATATATATATATATCAGTCCTGATCTCTTGGACCCCTGTAGTCCAAGAAATTTATGGTCACTCACCGTTGGATGTAAATTCAACGGTTGACTTGAATCGGGTAATAATCATTTATATCATATTGCATTTATATATATCATTTTGAACCATTGGATTAATATCCAACGGTGGGTGACCACAATCTCTTGGACTCCTGTGGTCCAAGAGATCGGGACTGATATATATATATATATATATATATGTAATCTATCTAGCATTACTCGTATACATAGGTTTTTTTTTTTTTTTCTCTTTTTTTGGGTCAAGACTCGTATACATGGTAGTGTAACACACTAGTTAGAGAAATGAAAAAAGTTAGCCTCCTGCTCTATCGAAGTGGAGTTGGTGCTGAGAGAGAACCATGTTGTGGTGATGTTTAGTGTAACAGAGCAACTCTCTATATCTATAAAAGTCTTTAAATGTACAAAACGTGTAAAGTGGAAGTTTGAATAGAAGTAGAACTCAGAGATCTAGTACACAAATGGTTCCTCTGTTTTTGCTCAGCTTTCTTCTCCTTTATTATTGTTTTTATTTTGCGAAGACTCATGAATGTAGTGGTTTGTAGTAATTGGTCACTTAGGCAAGATTTTGAGTACGAATCCTAATATTTGTGCAGTTTATATTAGTTTAATATATTATCGTCTCTCTTAATAGGAAATATTCTAAAAAAAATTATTGCATTTGTGATATAACCATTATTTCGTACATTTTTATTATCTTTCTCTTAGATTCTTACTATGTTCTTGAGTGAGTTTAGTCCATTTTTACTTAGGTTTGCATTTTACTAGGTTTGAAGAGTAAAGATGGAAAAGCAAGCAAAAGGAGTAATTTGGGATTGAAATATGATATGCAATCCTAGGAGCAGAATGTGCTGTGCAGAACACTCAACTTGACAGAATATATTATACTTCTTCAGAGTGAACCAGAGTTGAGCCTTATATCGTTGGAAAGAGATGGATGTTAACTTTATGTAGAATTTTACGGTTCGTGATTCGGACGTGTATGGAGAGAGTAGTGGCAGTTTTAGTACAGACAGTGCGAGCAAAATGTGTTATGCTGGTTTTGCAAAATAATCCTTTTGAAGTCCAATTCTTGGAGTCCAATTTATGTCAATTGCATTTGGAAAGTCTCTACAAGGATGTGGAGTTATTTTCTAAAGTCTGATCCTATATCTAGTAGGATTTTGGATGCCAACTCATCAAAGAAAATTGAAGCCAAACTAGGAAAGCATAGTTATCAAGTCAAAAGAGGATTTGTTCTTTAGTTAAAGAAGACCAGAAAATAGGGTTCTCTTATGCTGGAGTTGGAAGGAGAGTCAAAAAGTCGCTGTCATCGTCAAGTTCTCAAGCATCATCACAATCCATAACTTTTACTTTATGTTTTTTTTCCTAGTTTTTCAATTATGTTTTCTTTGAACATGAGTAACTAAATTATTCTCTAGGGCGAGGATGACGCCCAAGCATGGATAGTTATGATTTTTAATTTTATTTAATGGATTCTAAGTTTCTTTTAGATGAATGTTTAATCACTATTTTAATTGTGCTATTTGTTTAAGTTATTTGACTAATCACCTTAGGGCTTTGCATCTAGTAAATTGGAAGATGAATTTGAGGTAGAACTCACAATATAATTCAATTAGCTTCTTGTGATTAAGTGTGGTGAATTACATTATTGCTTGACGAAGAATAATGGTTTGCTTGGTTCTCTCGTTTTCTAGAACGTAATGAATCCAATTTGTTAAATTTAGGCCTTAACCAGGATAGATTGCAGGATTGGGTATATGATCTTTGTCTGAACTAGAAAAGAATCTTACACTTAAGGAAAACTATGGTCTGAGTGTCTGAAAAGGACTTAGATACGGGAATTATCATCTAAAGAATCAAAAGAATCTGTTGAATGCATTAATATCTAACTTGAATTGCTTGTGGTTGATTCCGAAACCCTAGACCTTCATCATTATTTTTCAACCTTTTTATTCTTAATTGTTTTTATTAATTTCTTGTTTGTTTCATAAACTTTCACAACAACAATCTCTACAAATTTACTTGAGTATAAGTTAGATTTAATTTAGGTATTCAAATATTATATTAATTTGAAATCCTCGTGGAAACAATACTTGGACTTGTCAAATACTATACTAAATCATTCTTGTGCACTTGCAAGTACAGATAGGCCCCATCATTTGGCCCGCGGGCTCATAGGCCAATGGGGCTAGCCCGGCCTATCGAAAAAAAGCACAGCCTGACCTGTTATGGGCTTTGAGATGGCCCGGCCTGTCTTGGGCCGGGCTAGGCTTGAGCTTGGGTGTCCGAAATTCGGCCCGACCCATAAGCGCGGTCTGATTAAGCCCAAGAAAGCCCTGCCCGCCCACAAAAGCCCGGCCCGTTAGACTTGCATACATATATAATTATGTATAAATAAGAGTTTAGGTTTATGATTATATCACTTAAATAACATATATAATATGTTTCATTTCATTTACTTTTCTTTACTCATTCCTAGTTTATAATTGGATGATTAGCACATTAATTTGTGTCAATTATTAATTCAACAATTATACATATATAAAAAAATTAGATGAACAACATATCACATCACCAAATATAATCATATCACGAAACATAATCCTACCACCAAATATAATCATGTTTTTCTTGAACACATCACCAAATATTTGCATATTTATTCATACCATCCTTTAGAAAAATATTTTTTTGATACTTATTATTTTTTAAAATTATTTCTTAAAATGTATTACAATCTAATTATGTAATAACCTCAAAAATAATACTTGGTTTTATTATTTTTGTGGAAAATCTTATAAGTTGTGTGACTTTATGAATTTGGTTTGATGTGAAAATAATAGAATTAAGTGAGTTTAATCTCAAATTTGGACTAAAATGTCCTTATGATTAAGTTTATGATTTTTTTTAATGAAGTAGGGCCCGTTTAGGCTTTGCCCGGCCCGATGGGTTTTCTCAAGCCCGGCTCATGGGTCGGGCTTGAGCTTTGAATTTTAAAAAAAAATCCGACCCGACCTGATATTTTCTCTTTTCTCTTTAAAGTCCAACCCAGCTCAGTCCAAGCCCATTAAATTTGAGCCGCGAGCCCCAAGTACAGACCAATTTGTTTTGTATTAATTTGACTGCTAGGCTTGATCAAATTCCAATTATACGCGTCACGACACAACTTTTCACAAATATCCGAGCGTGTGGCTGCTAGGCTTGATCAAATTCCAACCATGCGACATAACTTTCCACAAATATCTGAGCGCGTAGCTGATAGGTTTGACGTGTACAAGAGAAGCATGGTGCTTCTTTAGACCTATAAATAAGTGTAAAGCAGTGCAAGACTAATAAGTCTCATCTAGTTTCTACTATATATGTTTTCAATATTCTCTTCAAATTTCTGCATATATATAACCAATTTGAAATATCAGTAGCAGCCTCAATAGATGGCGCAGGCAAATAGCAATGGCAAAGATAGTAGATGGTCTCTTCACGGAATGACTGCTCTTGTCACTGGTGGAACCAAAGGAATTGGGTTAGCGCTTTCTTCCTCTATGCTAGTAATCTGAAAGTGTTCTTTTCTTTCTTTTTCTTTTTTTTAAAGTAGTACTACATATATATGTTGTTTTTAGGTACGCTATTGTGGAGGAATTGGCGGGGCTAGGTGCAACTATACATACTTGTTCTCGTAATGAAGTTCAGCTTAACGACTGCTTGAGCCAATGGAAAATGAAGGGTTTTGATCAAGTCACTGGTTCGGTATGTGATGTGGTCTCAAAAGCTCAACGGGAGAAGCTTATAAACAAGGTCTCATCACTATTTCACGGCAAACTTAACATCCTTGTAAGTGTATTCCACTTATTCGTTAAATTGATTGAACCTTCCATTTTTGTATAATTTATGGCATGGTCAAAATAAATTGGTCGTAAAAAATTTCCAGGGATATGAAAATAATTATATATATGTAACTGTACTAGCTAACTCAATATTTAGTAGGGTATTCTACTGAATTGCCCCCTGAACTTGTACATAATTCTCAATTTACCCCCTGACCTTTTTTTTTAGCGAATTAAAGGCTCGAATTAAATTTTATTATCAATGTTACCCCCACCGTCAAAATTCGAACATTTCATCCATTAGTCCGTCTATTTGACCCACGTTGATGCTTGATTGAGCGTTATTTTCGGCATTAGGCGCGGATTGAATTAGCAACCTCTCCTCTCTCACACACTTCGCACTTCTCTTTCACATTGGTAGGGTAGGGATAGAAAGGGACTAGAATTTGGGCGGGAAAAAGGACGAAATCTAAGGTTGGAATCGAGGGAATCTGAAAGCATTTTCATAAAGGTTCTTTTGGCTCTGTTGATTCGACGCAGCATGAGTCTGGATGTGTTGCCTTTGCAGGTGCGGAACAGAGGGCCTCCTCCCAAGTACAGTAAGTAATCGATTTTCCCAATTTCAAATTGTTTAAGCTTGTGTGGTCCTTGGTGTCGGTTGTTTGCACATTTTGTGGTGTTGTCTGATATGCTGTTTTGAATATGAAACACTTGTGGTCCCGAAGCATTTGTGTTGTTTTGTCTGCATAATTATAGGTGGACCTGAGTGAATTTGAAGTTTAGAATGGTAGTTGGGCAGTAAAGAAAATTTGGTGTGGTAAAATAGTGGTTTTATATATAATTTTCTGTTTTTTTTAGGTGATCCAGATTTGTTCTCCCTAGAAATTCACCATGGAGGTTATATTTCAGAGGGGAAGTATGTTCGGGGTAAGGTTACTTGGGCAGACAACTGTAATGCTAACCACCTGTCAATGCTTGACCTGTTTGATGTTGCTATCTCTCTAGGATATGACCATAAAAAAATACAGTACCACTACTGGAACAAAAGAAGGGGGTTTGTTCCAATTGAAGTAGATGCCCATGTAGTTGAGTTTGTGGAGTATACACCTACTTCTAGAGTTCAACCTTTATATCTCTCATATAAGAATCAACCGCATTTCCCAGAGAGCCAGGCATCTGCATCTACTCCACAATTGGGGTTGGAAGTAGAAGTTGAAACTGAAACTGATGTTGGTGAGTTGGGGAACCAGTTTGTAGAAGTGGATGTTGATTTAGATGATGATGGTTATGATGAGGTACATAAGGAGGGAGATAATGAGGCAGATGACAGGGAAGATGATGAGGCTGAAGATGATGATAGTGTAGAAGAGGCTGAAGATGATGATAGTGTAGAAGAGGCTGAAGATGATGACAGTGAGACAGACATTGAGTTGATTGACTCCGAGTTTGAGCAGTCAGATGAAGAAGGGTTGAAGAGAGTCTTGGAAGAGGATGATAACTTGTTTGATAAACATGTAGTTGATGAAGAAAATGATGAATACAATGAAGAACCTGGTGAGGTTGACAGTGAAGACTACAATACCGACGATCTTGTAAGTCTTGATGAAGAATCTGATGAGGGTGAAGGTGTGAAAAACCGTAATCGCAGAAGAAAAGCTCCTAGATTTAAGCAGTTTAGAAGAGAATCTGATTTGCTGAAGCCAACATTTCATTTGGGAATGGAATTTACCAACATGGAGCAGTGTAGGGAAGCAATAAGGTA
>NC_047655.1:4714390-4888772 GCF_902201215.1 Prunus dulcis | reverse complement strand
CCTAAGTGGAAAGATGCAATCCAGGCAGAATTAAATTCTTTGGAAAAAAGGAGTGTTTTTGGACATATTATTCCAACTCCACCCAATGTGAACCCTGTAGGTTACAAGTGGGTATTTACAAGAAAGCGTAATGAGAAAAATGAGATCTCAAGGTATAAAGCGCGACTCGTTGCACAAGGTTTTTCACAAAGGCCTGGAATTGATTATGTGGAAACGTACTCTCCAGTAATGGACACAATTACATTCCGTTACTTAATAAGTTTGGCGGTTTCAGAAAAACTTGAAATGAGACTCATGGATGTCATTACCGCATATTTGTATGGAGAATTGGATACAGATATATACATGAAAGTTCCAGAAGGATTCAAGTTGCCTGAAGCAGCCAGAAATAAACCACGGGGCATGTTCTCAGTTAAATTGAGAAGATCATTATATGGGCTAAAACAATCTGGACGAATGTGGTACAATCGTCTCAGTAAGTATTTAATGAAGGAAGGATACACAAATGATCCTATTTGCCCATGTGTGTTTATTAAGAAATCAGAGTCTGGATTTGCGATAGTGGCAGTATATGTCGACGACATGAATCTAATTGGAACTTCTGAAGAGCTTCACAAGACTGCTAATTATCTCAAACGTGAGTTTGAGATGAAAGACCTTGGAAAGACAAAATATTGTCTTGGCTTGCAGATTGAGTACAGTGCTAATGGAATTTTGGTGCATCAATCAACTTATACTGAAAAAGTATTGAAACGGGTTGGCATGGATAAAGCCCATCCACTTAGCACTCCAATGGTCGTTCGGTCGCTTGACACTAAGAAAGACCCATATCGTCCAAAAAGGGATGATGAAATGGTCCTTGGTCCAGAAGTACCATATCTTAGTGCAATAGGTGCTTTATTGTACCTAGCACAATGTACCAGTCCAGACATATCATTTTCAGTAAATCTGTTAGCAAGGTACAGTTCTGCTCCAACAAGGCGACATTGGACCGGCATCAAACATGTTCTACGATACCTTCGTGGGACAACAGACATGGGGTTATTCTATTCCAATGAATCGACCAACACCCAGAGTATTGTTGGTTATGCTGATGCAGGATATCTCTCTGATCCACATCAAGGACGATCACAGACTGGGTATGTATTTACATGTGGAGGAACTGCAATCTAATGGCGCTCAACGAAACAAACACTAGTGGCCACATCTTCCAATCACTCAGAAATACTTGCCCTCCATGAAGCCAGTCATGAATGCGTTTGGTTAAGGTCGGTGATCCATCACATCCGAAGCACATGTGCCCTACCCTCAGCAACAGACACTCCAACAATCCTGAATGAGGACAATGCAGCTTGTATTGCTCAGATCACAGGAGGATATATCAAGGGTGACAGGACCAAGCACATATCACCAAAGTTTTTCTATACACATGAGCTCCAGAAGAGTCAAGAAATCAAAGTCAGACAAATCCGCTCAAGCGATAACCTGGCAGATCTCTTCACTAAATCATTGCCAAAATGTACATTCCAAAAGTTAGTGCATGGCATCGGATTACGACAACTCTGCAAGCAGTCAAGTTGGAGCATGCAAAATCAGGGGGAGCATTCAAGAGTCCTCTAACACAGGACATATGCACCTTTTCCTAGCAAGGTTTTAACGAGGCAACATAAGTGCATTACCTTTATGTCCCAAATAAAGTTGTACTCTTTTTCCTTCGCTTAGGTTTTTTCCCACTGGGTTTTTCCAAGCAAGGTTTTAATGAGGCAAACAATCTAGGGACATGTGGTCTTCAAGGGGGAGTGTTATAAAGAAATGAAGCCCACATAGGTAAAACTAGATGGCAATTAGTCAAAAGATGGAGATAAAGCTAGAAGGTATTAGTCAAAAGATGGGATAATGATGTTGGGGAGAAATCATTATGTCTCCCTTGATAAGCCATTTGCTTTGCCTATAAATAGGCATTATATTTGCTTGTAAACACATACGGAAGAAAGAAAAGAATAGAGGGAAGAAAGAAGAGAATAGAAGTGAGAGTCAGAGAGAAGATAAAGAGTGGAGTCTATCTGAGGAGAAATTCTGTCAGTGTAAACACCACAAAGAGAAATATAATTCCACTCCCAATATTACAGTGGTACTTCTCATCCTCTTATTATTCTAAATTTATAACAAAAACCGTGATATGAGATAATAAAACCGTGATATCGCTTCATATACAAGTTGCAACTTCACAGCGCACTTTCTAAAATCCATTTGCTGCTGTCAGGTCCACTGTCCAATCTTAACCAGCTGTCATGACAATGGCTGGTGATGGCTACTCAGTAAAGGCCAGCCATTATTACCATCTTTCAGAGGAGGCCATTTGATTTAAATCTTATCGCTTACATATATAAATAATTGGTCGGACAATCAAGTAGATTGGGGCATCCATTATTCGACAAATGTTACTCAGCGCCAGAGTTTCCTGTGGCCCAATATACAGACCCATAATTCGTCCGTTGATAAAGATGAGATAAGATTCTCTTAGAGAAATAGTATATATATATATATATATATAATCTATCTAGCATTACTCGTATACTACATTTTTTTTTTTTTTTTTTTTTTTTTTGGGGGGTCAAGACTCGTATACATGGAATGTAACACACTAGTTAGAGAAATGAAAAAAGTTAGCCTCCTGCTCTATCGAAGTGGAGTTGGTGCTGAGAGAGAACCATGTTGTGGTGATGTTTAGTGTAACAGAGCAAGTCTCTATATCTATAAAAGTCTTTAAGTGTACAAAACGTGTAAAGTGAGAAGTTTGAATAGAACTAGAACTCAGAGATCTAGTACACAAATGGTTCCTCTGTTTTTGCTCAGCTTTCTTCTCCTTTATTATTGTTTTTATTTTGCAAAGACTCACGAATGTAGTGGTTTGTAGTAATTGGTCACTTAGTCAAGATTTTGAGTACGAATCCTAATATTTGTGCAGTTTATATTAGTTTAATATATTGCATTTGTGATATAACCATTATTTCGTACATTTTTATTATCTTTCTCTTAGATTCCTACTATGTTCTTGAGTGAATTTAGTCCATTTTTACTTAGTTTTGCATTTTACTAGGTTTGAAGAGTAAAGATGGAAAAGCAAGCAAAAGGAGTAATTTGGGATTGAAATATGATATGCAATCCTAGGAGCAGAATGTGCTGTGCAGAACACTCAACTTGATAGAATATATTATACTTCTTCAGAGCGAACCAGATGTTGAGCCTTATATTTTTGGAAAGAGATGGATGTTAACTTTATGTAGAATTTTACGGTTCGTGATTCGGACGTGTGTGGAGAGAGTAGTGGCAGTTTTAGTACATACAGTGCGAGCAAAATGTGTTATGCGGGTTTTGCAAAATAATCCTTTTGAAGTCCAATTCTTGGAGTCCAATTTATGTCAATTGCATTTGGAAAGTCTCTACAAGGATGTGGAGTTATTTTCTAAAGTCTGATCTTATATCTAGTAGGATTTTGGATGCCAACTCATCAAAGAAAATTGAAGCCAAACTAGGAAAGCATAGTTATCAAGTCAAAAGAGGATTTGTTCTTTAGTTAAAGAAGACCAGTAGGTGTTCTTAACTAACAACTATTTTCATAAAATGATGACTAGTCATCTGTTTCTTGGATGACTAGTCATCTTTGCTCGCCAGCTTGATAACCAACTTTTTTGTCCTATTCCTTTTTCTCTCTCTCTGCTGCCACATGGGATTCTGACCTAGGGAACTTTTGTGTGTAAATACCAAAGAATTCTTCTTTGGGCAGCCGTCACTTTTGGGGGAGAAGTTTTGGAAAGTTTCATAGCAAACTTTTGCTTCTTCTTCCTCAAGAGTAACCTTCATATTTTTCATCTTTGAGTTTTCCAAATTGTTTCTTTTTGAAAACTGCATTTGAAATATGAAAACTTCATCTTGCTAGATCAAACACTCTATCATATACATCTAGGTCAGATTCAAGATTGATTTCTTCAAGAGTATGGTTTCTTGAAGAAATTGGTCATTTTCTCCATGAATCCAAATTTCATTTTTGTATGAGTTAGAGCTTGCAAGCTAGTGCCATGGGATGAAAGAGCTGGAGAAGGAGCTGCCATTGCCATGAAGAACTGAGCTTCAAGCTTTGCTAAGTTGGAGAAGAAGATTGCACAAAGGAGGTATTGCTCATCTTCCTAAATAGATCTAGGTTTTTCTTGAGCTTGCTTGTGTTCCTTTGTAAGAATCTTTTTCTACTTAGTGGATTGCCTGGTCGGTTGATGACCCCCAGTTTTTCCCAATGGTGGGTTTCTGGGTGAACAATTTCTGATTGCATCTCTGTAATTTTTCTGGGTTTGTGTTCTTGGTGGTTGACTAGTCATCGTATGAATTCTGGGTTTGTGTTCTTGGTGGTTGACTAGTCATCGTATGAATTGTGGTTGACTAGTCATCGTATGAATTGTGGTTGACTAGTCATCGTATGAATTCTGGGTTTGTGTTCTTAGTGGTTGACTAGTCATTGTATGAATTCTGGGTTTGTGTCCTTATAGTTGACTAGTCATCATTATCTGTTGTTTGGTGTTTACTTGATTATGATGATTTCACACACTTTCACCATAGTTGTTGCTAGCATAGGGGATGCCTAGATTGACGGGTCCTTCTGAGTGCCTAGGTTCTCACTAGTAATCTTCTAGGGTTGCAGGGACATTGTGGCATGCTCTGTGTGTATTCTTGATTGTGGTTGTTCATGCCTAGCAGTTGACTAGTCATAAGTGTACTTGGTCAAGGTCTAAAGTGTGTGAAGGTTGTTGCGTTCTTGATTGAATATCTTTTAAATTTACCCCTCGTCACCTAAGTACCAATTTCAATTGGTATCAGAGCACCAGCTCTAAACATAAATAGAGAGATCCTTTGGGTGCTAGTTGGTATTAGGTGTGCAAACATAAAAATGGATCAAATTGCTCCTTGCATTCATGATGAGCTTGCCTTGTTTGTTAAGAATTATAGAAGGGTTGTCAAAGATAAAACCAAAGTCACTAGGAATTGTCAGAATCTTCCTAGTTCGTCTACATGTGTGTCTCAAGACAATGTTTTTAAGGAGATGAATGTTTTGGACTCTTATGGCTTTAGGGAGGACAAAAGTTTGAAAGGTCTTGTAAAGTGCTATCTATGTGGTGGTGCTGGTCACATTGATGTGGAATGTGCAAATAACCACAAGATAAAGTTTAATGGGAGAGAAGAGTCAATTAGTGCACAATGGAGTGATAATGGTAGTGATGATTCCAATAACTATATCACTTCATCTTATGAAGAGGCAAATAATTTTGCCCTTGTTGGTTCAGTTCATAACTCTAGCCTTGCTAGAGTTCATGTAGTTAAGGAAGAATCTGTGTCTAGAGATGATATGCAAGATGACCAGTCATATAGAGAACAAGATGACCAGTCATACAAGGAACAAGATGACCAGTCATACAGGGAACTATGTGAAAAGTATGATATGCTTTTCAATGAAACCTGTAATTTCAAAGAACATAATCTCATGATGGAAGAAAAGGTCAAGGAACTTGATGAACTGAATGAAACTCTCAAAATGGCCAAAAAGAAGTTGAGTGATAGCTTGTATGAGAATGAAGTTGACATGTATGAATTGTATCATAAAGTTAGCACTCTTGAAAAATAAAATTCTGATTTGATTAAGAAGTTGAATGTACTTGAAAATGACAAATCCTTGTTTCTTCATAGACTGATTTTATTTGAGTTTGAAAAGTCATTAGTTGAGCATGAAACAAGTTCCTCTTCAATCCAAGTTCCTTATTTCTCATTAGAAACCAAGTGATAGTGGCTTCAATGTTGTTTTGATTAATATTGGAGAGTTTATATCTTTTTTATATTTTATTCTTTTGATCCTTTGTAGATTAACTTCATTGAATCCAGAGTTTTGTCACTGAAGAGTGGAGCTGAATATATATATTTTTTTTGGCGTTGATTTAATTGTAGAATGTTTATAGTGTTTATCCTGCGTTTTGTGGTTTGAATAATGCAAAATCAAATCGTTATAATAATAGGACATACAACATCAGTGAGGAATGTTTGCGGGATTGGACAGTGCGTTCGTTTATACTCGGCTCTGCCAGTATTGAAAGCTTCAGCCTTCTCTCCACACCAGGTTTCTATGGTTGTTCTACCATTTAAGAAGAACTTACTTGTAGGATTGGACACTAGGGATTATCATATGGGAAGAGAGCCATAATATATGAGCATTTAGTTTTGGTCTAAGTCTAGGAGCGTGCAGAGAAGGAAGAAGAAGAAAAAAAACTGTTAGACTAGAGAGTTAGTTGGACTTAGTCAAGCTAGAGTCTTTATTTTCCACTTTTAATTAGTAGTAAATTGGGTTTTTATTTTAAAGATGATGTGTTCAGTTTAAATTCATTAGATTAAATTTTAATGAGAAGCTATGTGGAGAACGAAAATCAAGTAGATCATAGCAGAGAGTCCAGATCCCTTGCAAACTCTCTCTCTCACGAAAATCAAGTAGATCATAGCAGAGAGTCCAGATCCCTTGCAAACTCTCTCTCTCTCTCTCTCTCTCTCTCTCTCTCTCTCTCTCTCTCTCTCTCTCTCTCTCTCTCTTACTGGCCTTACATTCCTCCTCTTTCTTTGAAGTCCCTGCTGTGCCTATAAACTGACACACTTCCAAAGGTTTTGAAACTTTCATCTTTAAAGGAAGAAGAAGAAAAAAAAGAAAAAGGTATATGTTTTCTACAAGTAGAACAATACCATCCCAAGTCTCGATGGTCTGAAGGTTGCCAGAGTTTTTTATTAGGGGCGGTTGTGACAGTTTGTTAACAGCAATGAGTAGTTAAGGAGAGAACTATCTAGGTTTGAAGGATCCATATTTGAATTAAGACTGGGGTTTTGAAAGAAAAATCCAATGTTTAAGGAGTAAAAATGATTAGTTGTAGTGCAAGGAACGGTGTTGTGAGGCTCTGGAAGAGGGAGATAGAGAAAGAGAAGAGAGGAAGAGGAGGGAGAGAGGATTGGGTCTATGAAGGGGGGATGGGGGGAGGCGCTGGAAGAGGGATAACACAGAGGAGATGGTGCATGTATTTTTGTTTTTTGTTTTAGTTTTAATATTTTTTTTATTTATAAAAAGACTTAAGTTTCTTTTAAATTGTTTTAAAATATATTATATTATATTTAAAGCCATGTGCTCTATATCATTGGATGTGTGGGCTCTTCACATATGTCAATTTAACAAAATATTTGATGGAAGCTAACGATATGGACCATTTTGATGTATGGAGGGTAACCTTAAGAACTATTAGTGTCACACAAAAAAATTAGAGACGAAAGTGATAATTTTGCAAACCTCATGGACCATTTGTGATAATATTTTTAAATTAATTTCAAACAAGTTTATAGGTTTTCAAAACTGAAGAAAAAAAAAAGATTATCATGTTTATTTAACGGCAATTTTAACAGAATAGGTCATATTGGCTAACAGGGCTAAACACAGACATCAAATTGGCTAAATTGAAAACACGTGGACTAAATTGGCCAATGGGCAAAAACACAATGACTATTTTAGCATTGAGTGCTGCTAAACGAACCCAAAAATTAACTGAGTACACACTATGATCTTAGTACACCATAATATAAAATTAACTAAATACACCCTATTTAACTACCAAAAATACCCCTGATACACCCTGTTTAAATCATTTTAAAAACTAATAATAAACTACAAATGAAATAGTTGAAAAGTTTTATTTATAAAAAATTAAAAAAAATAAACCTACCCAGTCCCATATTCTCCCCGTTCATCTCACCCTCAAGCTTGCAAGATTTAAGAGTTCAATATGATGAGTAGGGTATACTTATTAAAATTACATTTGTTTCATAATTTAATATATCCTTTTTAGTCATTTACAGTAAATTAATAATACAATAAACAGTTTAGTAGTATGGTGTCATCAATTAATTTTAAGGTTCATTTAACAATACTTTTTAGCATTTAAGCCAAAATATTGTGGATTGAATCCGATACCAAGCTGTCATTTTCATTTTATACCTAAAACAAGGAAAGAAAGAAGTAGGCTTCCTTTGTGGATCTGAATGTTTCTGGTCCATTAATTTCACAACCCAAAATTGAAGTTCAATTTGTTCATATCAGGTGATTGAGGCCCATTTCCATATGAGTCGAAAACTGAAGAACACACAAGAACAGGAATTCGAGTGTGGATAAATATATTTGGAGATTTGTTCACTACATTTTCCACAACCCAAAAAGAATGTTTGCAACATTTCTAGTTTTTTTTTTTAAAAAAAATTTAATAAAGAAAAAAATAAAAGTAAAATCAGTCTTATTATATAGGGGATGATGTGTTGGTTGAAAAAGACAGATCACCTTTTCTCTCTTTTTTTGGTCGAAAGGGAAACTTCACCTACTGGTATGTGGTTGTTGTGATGGTGGTGATGAGGACGTGGTGGATACAAGAAAATGATGCAACTCAGTTCAAGAAAGTGACCCGTCGAGTGAAGAAGCAAAAAGGTACCCAAATTAGCCTAACCAGGATCAAAGTCCAGACTCCAGAGAAATAAATAAAGGTCCTTGTTATCTAGGTCACATTTGGAAACCTAACAAATCTTTCGTTTTTTCAAATATGGTGTCTACGATTCATGTGTTGCATTGCATAGATGTTGGTAGGTGTGATTAAAGTGCATTTTTGACTAACTACATTCCTAATTCTTACTCAATTAACTTGTCAACCTTTTTGTTGAGGTTGTGATGAGAACTTAGAATTTCTCCACAATATTAATATTCAAATTTGAAACACTTGCCTCCTCTTATTTAATTTGTTTTTATGGTAAAAATTTTGTAGTATTTGTTGAGCTATTTATTCTTGCTCAAGCTAATTTATGCAAGGGTTTTCACCCACCTAAAAAGTTCTTTTTCATGTCACATATATTACTTGTTTATCTATTTTTTCATGTCATAAGACAGGTGATGAGAGAGATAGAAACATAAAGTGTGTAGTACACACATTATCGCATAGAAGTTGAAGTTCGGTTCTTGGCCTTTTAACGAACCACACTTTTTGGCTATTTTCTCTTACCTTTGCATGTACTGTATATGATGAGATTATTAAGTATAATAAGGGTAAGTTCTTATGTATAAGTAAAAAGTTTCAATAGAGAGAGAGAGAGAGAGAGAGAGAGAGAGAGAGAGAGAGCTAATATATTTGGGTGAATTTGGGATTTTTGTGTGTCAAGAAAAAATGATATGGTTTTTCTTGCTCTTTCACCTTCGTATATATATAAGTCAATTGAGATCATCTTTATCCGTCGTTGTAATCTGATTGGAAAGTAATGTACTGATTCTTTGTGTGCATGATTGATCGTTTTATTTTGTCTCTTGGTGTTCCTTATTCTGAGATTTGGTGGGGTTTATAGTGTGGACAACTTTGTTGAGTTAGTTGTAAAAGCAAACTGAATTCTCAAATCATTTTCATCAATTCGAGATAGAACCAGATCTTAATTTATACACATTGGAGACTATTCTTCTCTCTCCGTCTTGTGTGGTTGTAGTTGTATTTTCCTATATAAAAAAAAGGAAGTCCTCTACTTCTTGACACTTCTTTTTTTAGTACAAACAATTGAATGTTTGGGAATTTCGAACCTCTGTCCACCTAGATAAAAGTGAAAGAAATGATCACAGTTGCTACAATTAAGAGATTGTTAATTGGATTAAATAGCGTGTTTATAATATGTTGGGCTTGCATTCCGACCCCATGTTACTTGCACTCCTCAAACAAGATGGGTCTTGGCTTGGTCCATGGGCGCCTTAACTTAGGAGGTCTTTTACGTGAAAAGCCTCAAAGGCATCCAAATTTGAGGGGCAATGAAGCACATTTGTTAAAGATCAAATCCAATTTGCTCAAACCAGTCAATTCAATTTAATTTTGATTGGTTTTGATGATTTGAAGGATGAAATTGGATTTCTAAATTCTAAAACCGACATTTAAATTGGGTGACATATTTTCTTTTGAAAAACTGAAACCAATCCAATCTCATCTAGTTGGTTTTATGCGGTAGGTAGTCTAAATAAAAAGAAATAAAAAGATTGTTTCATGAATTTTCCTCTTATAGCATCAGAAATTGAATAAATTATGAACAATTGTAATCATATCATGGAACTAAGTTTAATTTCTATTTTACATATACAATGTATTATCATATATTTGATGAGAATTTTTTCATTTTTTCATCAGTATTAAACCGATAATCCCATCAAAGATGTATATGATTAGGGTAAATTGAGTAATAAACTGCATATTTGGGCCTTGAGCTCAAAAACGGATTAATGATTCGTCATTTCGAAGAAAACGGCGTCACAAGTCAAACTTGCCACTTTCCAATCACATATGGGTTTTTTTGGGTGATTGATGTCATTTAATAGCCAAAAACAACATTTTAGTTTTTGAGGGAGTTTTGGGAATTTTTTATTATTATTCTTTTTGGATTCCTAGGGTTTCTTGGACTTGAGGTAGTATTTATACCAACTTTAGCTAAGGGTTTAGAGTTATTATCCCTATTATCATTCAATAAACTTTGAGGTTTTCTCAATTATGGTGAATTTCAAGCTTTGGTTTTCTTAAACTAACCATTTGATTGCCTTTCTTATTATCATGATGCGTCGAGTAGTGAGCCGTTCATCAATCTAATGTACTGAAATTAGTTTCCTTCGTTTCAAATCAAATTCTAGTCTTCGCAGTCAACCAATCAAATGTACATATATAACATGCCATTCAAACTCGACCCAACACAGACTCAATTCAAACTGTCACCTTAATTAGATTCTTTAAACCAATTCTATTGGTCATGATAATGTATATATCCTTCCTGACCACAAAAAAAAAAAAGAAGAAGAAGAAGATAATGTATATATCCAAAATAAGTAAATAAATCAAATAAAACAAAGCACTGGGGCGCCTGATATATTTTTGACATGTATATTCTATATAGTATACAAAACTTTGACTCTACGTAAAGATTGCAACCGATTTATCCACAGTGTTTCTCGTGTACCATTTATTATGTGAACTTAATCAAACTTGGAAGCAGGGAAGTCAAAGAAGAACAACCCTAACATTCCAACAATAGAAGCTCTGAAACTGAAGTGGTTGTCCCGCCACACTCCACAGCTCTAACAATTCGAACCTTAGTGCCTAAAATAGTCAAATCCCAATTTCCCATTAATTCTTTTTTTTTTTAAATTTTTATTTCCGACCAGAAGCAGCAAATATTTCCAAAATTTTAATCCACTGCCAGAAAGAGACGCAAAGTGTGCTAATGTGCCGACGCTCTAGTTTCTGTGTAGAAACAGAAATGCATGCACAGAGAGAGAGCTAAAGGACGCTTTGCTTTGACTGGCTACCTCATCTCTCTCTCTCTCTCTCTCTCTCTCTCTCTGTGCATTGCACGACATAAACAGAGCCAACTGTTACGCATCCCGAGCTCTGAAAACTACACGCCGCTTCCTACAATCCTCCGCATGTGTCCTTTTTTCAGCACACCCTAACACTACTCACCCCACCCAGCCCACCACGTACCCCCCCTCTCTGCACCCAGACCCAAACTGTTCTTCTCTAATCTTCTTGCCCATCACGTCCTACGTGTCGTGACCAGGAAGACACGTAACATTGCATGCATCACGCTTCCCCTTAAGACCCTCCTTGCCACGTGTCATCCGTTCAAGACCCATGCATAGCAGAAAAGAAAGAAGCAAACCACCCTCTGAGTTGGGTTTAGCTTTTTAGGGTTTCGTCAGAGAGGGTTTGGTGTGGTTAACCATACAGGCTGTTTCCTTTGGGTGAAGAAAACTAGGGTTAGATTACTTCATGCGTTTGCCTTGTTTTCTACGTGGCCCACTCAAGTACAATTAGGTGCCAGCAAGGTTTTCCACGTGGAGGTCTCTACTCAGAGGTTTGAGTTAAGCCCTCTTTGGTCCTCCCAACGGAACGTACTGTGCCAGCTAGCTCTTCGCCACGTTCCTGCCTAACTCAAAATTGAAGGTCCCCACCTGTTCGTTACTCTGAACACTAACTATTTTTAATCACTTAAACACATCTAACTTCAATGCAATAAAGAACTGTTATCTAATTTCACCAAAGGTATGAGAAATATGTTAAATTCAGAGAGATGGGTCAACGGTCTATTATTAATAGTATCGATATTGTCTTCAATTTAATTATCTATAAAACTCAATAAGTGTGAGATTTTATCACAAAAGACCTTAGTAATATTAATAATAAAATCATTCATTATATATTATATTATATTTAATCAAATTTTCGAGACTTGTATTATTTAACAAAATACACCTATAATACAATACACGGAGAAGTAACTGTCACTACCAAGATTTAATAATTTCGTAGCGAAAAAAGGTAAAGATTAAATAAACTTGAAGATGAAAAATAGACGTTGTAACTGAATATGCCAATGCGTGAAACGTGTTCCCAGCCTTAGATGAACGAGTGGTGATGAGATTTCGCCACGCGTACTGACTGAGACAGCATCCCTTAGATATCCCAGGAGGGGTCAACGACGTAGACACCTGGGCCAACCCGTCAACACACACCCCTCTACGTAGAGCGCTCTGATTGGACCACACGTCGCAAGCTCCACAGAAAGATATAACTTTTTTCAAAAATCCAATCTCGCATTCGAGGCCGGGACACATGGCAACACCTCATCAAATTTCAAACGGAAAAAAGAATTAAACTCCAGACAAAGCACAAGATCACATGCGTGTCAGGAAAGGAAGCCCACTCCGATCTTCAGTGTCGATTTTTGATTGGGCCACGTCTCTTTTACTCCGCAGAGTTAGCTACACGTGTTTTGTTTTGACGGACGAGATAAGAGTTGAAGAGAGGGATCAACGGTGATAAATGAACAAGTTTGTTTAGGCAGAGTAGCACTACGTCACACATCATTTCGCCTGTCCGGTCTGCCCGTGGCGACCACGGGCAAGAGCGAGAAAGGAAGAAAGAGAGAGAGAAAGAGAGTTGCAGGTCTCTATGTAAAAAGCTATTGGTGGGCCCATGGCCCATGGGAGCTGCCTTTATAAGCTTCACTCATGAGCGCGCGAGCCTTCCCTTACATCTTTCTGCTTTCAATTAAAATTAAAAAAAATTTCATTTTATTTCGCGCAAAAATGGGATTAATTTAGATGAATTAAAATTTTGAAATGGCGGAGATCTGCTGCGGAGTAGTGAGCGAGAGTGACACGTCATCGAATCCGTGCGAGCAGAGCTCACGTGCCGCAAGGCGGAGAAGGATGGAGATCCGACGGTACAAATTCGTCTCCGGCGTGGCCTCACCGCCAGAAAATGCCGAGAAACGCAAGAAAGTCGAGGCCTGCACTACGTCGGTTTCTCGCGACCTGGACAACGCCTTGGAGTGTTCCGGCTCTTCCGACGAAGAGAAAGTCGTTGCGAGCCTGAAGATTGCGGCCAAGTGCCGGCCGTCCACTTCATCGAACATTCCAGAAGCTTTCAGTGAGCTTCCGAAGTACGGATTGGCTTCCGTTTGTGGAAGACGACGAGATATGGAGGACGCGGTGTCCATACACCCATCGTTTTGCCGACGCAGCCGAGAAACCGACGGGAAATTGCATTACTTCGGCGTCTACGATGGCCATGGCTGCTCTCATGTACCTACCAGAGTCCTTTAGTCTTGTATTCATAAACGACTTCGAATTTGTTGTCCTTTGATTTTAATACGTCGTTTGGATTTTTTGTTTAGGTGGCGACGAGATGTAGAGAGCGGTTACATGAGCTGGTGAGAGACGAAGTGGAGAGCATGGAGGAGTGGAGGACCGCCATGGAGCGAAGCTTCGTGCGAATGGACAAGGAGGTGGTTGCGTGGAGCGAAGGCGGCGGTGGGGTGAGTCATTGCCGCTGCGAGCTTCAAACGCCCGAGTCCGATGCTGTTGGATCCACGGCCGTCGTCGCTGTCGTCACTCCCGATAAGATCGTTGTTGCCAATTGTGGCGATTCTAGGGCCGTGCTCTGCCGAAATGGCAAGGCGTTTCCTCTTTCAGTTGATCACAAGGTCGATTGCCTTCATTGAACGGTTTAAAATCTGTTTGGTTGCCGAGAAAATTTGGAATGCTTTTTAATCTGAGAGGGCAGCATTATATCTAAAGAGGAAAATACGTGATATATGCGAGTCCACTTTATTATAGTGAATTTCCCAATTCGGTTGATTTTATTTTTATTAATTTTGTTTTGGATGTTATTGTTCGAACAGCCGGATCGTCCAGACGAGTTGAAGCGGATCGAGGCGGCGGGTGGCCGGGTCATATACTGGGATGGTCCACGGGTTCTCGGAGTTCTCGCCATGTCAAGAGCCATAGGTACGTGAGGAACTGTTGAAGATGAACACAATTATTCGGAGAGGAGGTCGTACGGCAAGATTTTAATTGTCGTTATTTTGTAAATTTTTTTGCAGGTGACAATTATTTGAAGCCGTACGTGAGCTGCGAGCCAGAGGTGACGATCACGGATCGGACGGCGGAGGACGAGTGTTTGATATTGGCGAGCGATGGCCTGTGGGACGTGGTGTCGAACGACACGGCGTGTGGGGTGGCGAGAATGTGCCTGAGGGGGAAACGACTCGCGGCAGCGGAGGCGGAGACCGATGGGTCGTCGTCGTCGTCGTCGGACAGGGCGTGCTCCGACGCTTCGATGCTGCTGACGAAGCTGGCATTGGCCAGGCACAGCACTGACAACGTGAGCGTGGTCGTGGTGAATCTGAGGCGTAACACGTGTCCTTGAATTTAGGGTTTTTTGTTTGGGGTTGGAAGTTTAGGTTTGGGTTAATCCTATTGGGTCTGGTAATGGGTCATGGGGTTTTTGGGAAAATGGTAAAAGTGGAGGGGTCTGTTTGGTAATGGTAATGGGTCATGATCAGCAAAGTTGCGTTTTGAATGGAAAATCTGTTTCCTAAAAGCCCAACGTAAGTTTTTAGTTGTTTCCAAAAACGGGGTAAGAAAATGTAGTTTTTCTAAGCCGAAAAGCTATCCAAAAAAAAAAGGTTTGGAGCTTTATCAAGTGAATATGGTAGTATTATTGGTTTTGGTTTGTGTTTTTTTAAATTAATTGCACTTCATTTTTTCCTTCCTTTTAAGAAAAATTTACCTTCATTGTATACTGTATACAAATAAGGTGGGTTTGAAGGGAGCTTGAGAACCTGGTTTGGTGAATTTGGAGGGTTTGAAACTCAGCTGAAGAGTAGAAAACTCGTTAATCTCTACTGCTTTCTATCAAACCCCTTCTTTTCCGTCTCTTTTCATTTTACCGACAATCGGGTCATACTATTTTTGTGCGTTTAGATTATTAGCGTGAGGGAAATAACTTGGGATTTTAATAAAAATCGGAATTTCAAAATTAACACTATTCCCATGTTTGGATTAGAAAAACAAAGAAATCTAGAGTTTTGGATTAAAAATAATAAAGAAATTTAGAAATTTAAATTAGTTATTATTTTATAAATTCTAAAATGATAAATATTAAATTTTGTGTTTAAATTAATTAGCTAAATAAATTAATCAAATAAGAAATTTTATAAATTTTAAAACATTAGTCGCACGTGCTTCCGTATGAGAGGTTTTTTAAAAAAAAAATTTAAATTCATTTTAGAATTAATAAAGATAATGGGTAATTCTGTTTCATAAAAATAGAATTCATTATTTATTTATTTTTTAATATTAAAAAATAAATTTATCATATTATTCTCATTTAATTCTTAATGTTTAGATTAATTAATGATATTTTCTGATATTTTGAATATTTCACTATTCTCTACTTTTTTCGCAGACATGTAAAATTGAAAAAGATAATGGGTAGTTGTGTTCCATAAAAATAGGATTCATTATTTGATTTTTCTTTTAATTTTAAAATTTTTAAATATGAAAAAGTGTGAAATTACCATATTATTCTTATTTAATTATTTATTTTAATTTTTAATACTTGAATTAATTAAGAACATTTTTTGATATTTTGAATGTTTCACCATTCTCTGACTTTTTCTTTATATATTTCATATTTCATCATCCAAACACATTGTAGTAGGTTTTTCAGGGGGAGTCAAAAGAAAAGAAATAGAAGAATAACAAATCTTGAACATATACAGATATTGATCAATCATTTCAAAATGTTATCCCTTATCTTTTATAAATTCTTATATCTTTAATGGAATTAATTAGTTAATAAAGAAAAATACAATCTTTTGCTGATTTAGTGAATTCCAAATTCCATGACTCAACATAAGATTATTATCACCAGAGGGGCCAAAGAGAACGTTGGGGGAAGAAGAAAAATGCAGCATCTTCATTCATGTTAGGAATAGGAGGGCACAAATGTCTGCATAAAGCTTTCAACTGATTCCGCATTAACATAAGCTCTAAAATGAGAAAAATAAATTAAACACAAAAAAGGTGGCTGCATACAAAGATTAGGTGGAGGCAGAAACGGAGACCTCTTCAGCACTGCCCTTAAAATCAAAGAACCCATTTACTAATGTCAAGCTAGTTTATAAAATTTCTGGCTCCCATGTCACATTTCCTTGCCGTCGTCTTCAACTCCAGTTTTCTTCAGTGCCTTCAACTTTCTGTAACCGGTATCGGTTCCAAAGATCCTGAAAAATCATACAAAAGAGAGATGACACTATGAGACATGGTTGGTATACTTCAGCAGGCATTGCTGCCTCTGTTGGTGTTCACTTATTTACTTAATTAAGAAATTAGATTCTTATATAAACTAATAGCAAGATGAACTACAAGTTCAACTAGTGGATTATTGCCAAAGGTGTGTTCTCCTGTCCCTTGTCCCTCGTCCCTCGTTCACCAAACCAGTTTCTCAATCTCCCTTCAAACCCACCTTATTTCTCATGCGGACATGCCCATCCAGATCCTTTTTCTTCAAACACGTATTCAATGAAGGTAAATTTTTCTTAAAAAAGAAAGGAAAAAATGAAGTGCAATTAATTTTTTTTAAAAAACAAACCATAACCAAAAGCTGCTAGATTTTGGAACCCAAATTCATCCACACAAATGAAAAGGATGAGCCTTGAACATCTCAAACTTTCAACGAAGACTTTGGTCTAACCAACAAGACCCATCCGCATACTGAAAACGAAATCAGGAGCTTGTGCATCTCAGGGAAATAATATTTCATATATTTTAGGCGAAAAGAGCAATTTATAGAACTTGCTAACAGAACAGAACATGTCAGCCATAACAACTAAGTTCATAAGATGAACAAATATTGGTTTCATGTTAGATTAGTAACACTATATTCCATGGAATATATTCATTTTTGAAAACAAGGAACTATCAACTGACAAAAATGATGAAACATTAATTCATAGTCTGATCCAAGTATTTTTCATAAATAATTCAGAGATAATCTGGCAATCACTATAGTTTACACTACAGTAGAAAAATTCCTAATGCTTTAAGCAGCAGATGCTAAAAGCTTACCTGTCCATGTAAACAAAAGTTGATGAATAGTTGCCAGACTTGGTATAAAGCAAACGGTGATGATAGTCATGAAAATCAGCACTGGATGATAAAAGAAAACCATTGCAGAAACAAAGGAATAAATTAGCACATATTGTATACACACTGCTAAAAAGGACCGCTATAGAAAAGTACACATACCCTCCATACACAGGTAAGAAGTTTGAGAGGCTCCACGGGAAATGGTAACCACAATGTGCCTCAACTGTCTCGAGCACTCTAAGTACCATCCATAACCACAGAGTGATCAGATGGGGCCCAGTGATGGCAGGACCAATAATGGTGGCAAAGCCAAGGAACAATATCTCAGCCGGGTGAGCATATTCAGAAGTCAGTCCAAAAGGCGTAGCATATCTGCACATGTTTTGTTATACCAGTAAGAGGTCCAAAATGCAGCTCACATATTACATTATTCAAAACTGTTAACACCGAATAAGTTCACTTAGAAATCTCACTTACTCATGATGGACACTGTGCACATGCTTATACAACCATTTTGTATGCAGAACCCTATGTCCCCAATAGAATACAAAATCCTCTAAGATGAAGTAGAAAATGATCTGTGTTGAAACAACTTTCCTGCCAAACCAAATGCAGAATTACAGAATTATGCCTTTTCAAAGTCCAAATGTTCAAAAAGGTAGAAAAAATTGTGGCCTTCATCATTTGAAATGATAACGGCATCAACTTCCACAATGTCTGAGAAAATATGCTTTAGCATATAAAGAACCTGAAAATACCAGGACGGCAATGGAAGACTACTGCGCATGCCCATGAATTTGAAGACAGGATAGGAAATGATCATAACTGGCAGATTGACACAAAAATGATACAGCAGTAGGCGAGTAATACATTTCTCCTGAGCTGCAGGGCTGTTATTTTTTGTCTGCAGAAAACTAGAATCAAGTTACGGCACTATTTTTATAAGTTCTATTGAAATGCCAATGGGGCAGCACCTATGTCCATAAGGGTAAAAGGTACCAAACAATCATTAAATATGTAAAGAGAAAGAAAATTGTCATGAATCGACAACAGAAGTAGCAAAAGCCCATCTAGTCCATTCAAACAGCTTTCTCAAAATAGTTCCTCTCCCTGAGAGCGTACTCCTTCCCATCAGCTTCTCTGCTCCATTGAAAAATACCAAAAATACACACAATGAAAATTCCGTCCATACTCTTCTATTCTGTTTTGGGCAACACGACGATGCCAACTCTTAATACATCACTGCCCAACTAGGTATAATCCAGTCACCCCAATCACAGAAATAGATGGCCCTTTACACCCATACATGTGAGCAGTGCAATTTAAAACAAAAGATGACTCAATACCTCCTCTGCCAACCTAGTCCCTATCCCAAAATAACAACTATTAATCAAAATCCTTCCTCTTGAACCACAAACTATCAAGTGCAAGAATCTTATAAGCTGCAGTTCATGTGTAAAAGGCTAGCTCTAGAGCCTCACCTATCCCATAAGCTTCCCCCAAAGGAAACAAAACTGTGATTGCTGCAATAAGGCCCAGTAAAAAGCTTTGGTATCAAATTTCTTCCCAAAACATAAAGCCCGACCCAACTACGTAGTCTCCATCACCTTTTTCAACAAATCTACAACTAACTTCATCCCTGATCATTGAGATTTCTACTAAAAACTAGATTCCAAGACACATTTGTGTCTACAATCTCCAATGTTAAACAGAGCTGGAAAACATTTTGGCTGGCATATAGCGCTAGTCAGACAAATCTTTGAGGAAGAAAAAAATACTTCCTGATCTGAAAAAAAAAAAAAAAGATGAAAATAATTAACTACGAGCCGAGTCAAGAGAGATGAACCTGAATCTTGTACTTGTTCAGCCATCCTGCCCTTTCAAGAAATATAAAAGGGAGTCCAGATAAAAAGAAAACACTCTCATGGAGAAAGAAACTTCCTAGACATGCCAGTTGAAAGTCGTTGAAATTTGTGATCAGATACTGCACAGTAAAGAAAGAAGAATTTCACAAAGTAAGGAAAATATTAGATAACAATAGAGACAATTAGGAGAATTAAGAAGGAAAATTAATCATTCCTGACCAGAGGAGTTTCTAGAGAGAAATCAGTTGCATTTTCCTTTCATTTGAGAACATTTAAAGGTAACATTCACACACCAAAGTTACAAAATTGTTCGATGGAGATGAAAGCAAGGACCAACCGAGAAACACTATGATGACACCCGCCTATGCATCGTTTAATTGAAAGAATGAAAAATATTTTCCATCATTTAGAACCCAGAGTATGATGACCCCCGCCTATGCATCGTGTTGCTCCTAACCTGGACTCAGACCCCAGTCCATGTGATCCAGGGTCCCAAGATTCAATAGAAAGGACATTGGAAGTTTGGAAAAAGGAGTTTGGTGTTGCATGAAATAAGAAACAGATATACATTTAGGTACAGTTATTAGTCAAAGAAAAGAACAGTGGAATAATACCATTTCAAACTATATTGCTTCACATCCAAGAATCATATAGCTAACGCTTGTTAGACCACAAATTACATGAACCCGCTTAGGTTTGAAGAAACATAATCATAATAAAGCACCTACAAATCCTCACCTGATGTCAATCTTGAACACCTAATGCTGCCTGATGTCATTACAATGGAAAAGGACAGGAAAAGAAAAATAAAAGGTAACCAAATAACCACATTACTTGAAAACAGTAACCACAATATCCAAATGCACTAGGTACATCAAATCATTGCGTTATCCCAGGAATCGACAATAACATTTCAATCCAATTATATTGCTTCACACTCGAGCATCATACGACTAACACTGCTTGACCACAACTTACACGAACCTGCTTCTTTTTGAAGAAACATAATCTTAATAAAATATCTCCAAATCGTCAGCTGATATCAATTCTGAACACATAATGCGCCTTACTGTCACTATTCCTCATCCAAATTACATAAAGAAATAGAAAGAGAAAGAAAAGAACCACCCAGTGACCTCATTACTTAAATTCAGTAACAACAATATCCAAATGCACTAGGCAGATCAAATCATTACGTTATCCCACAAAAACAGAAAAACCAATCACACCAATCACAACCCACATGCCTGCATTATAAAAATATACACATATAGGGGAAAAACACAGTAATTCAAAAGCAAGCAACACCCAACAAAAAGATCAAATCTGGGTTCAAGAAACCATTTTTGTTATTTTAAAAAACCAGTAAAAAGCTATGACCACGGTATAAAAGTAAAAGGATTGAAAGAGGAAGTACCCTCCAGCCAGATTCGACGAGCGAAGCCATGAAAACGTTTCTGAGGGATGGAAGAAGCTGATATCTGAGAAACCAAGAAAATGTGGTCGTGGGTACAACCTGGAAGGTGAGCTCTGCTCAGAAATGCACAAGAACTACCCCACGAGATGAAAGATTGAGACAGACTGTCGAAAAGGGAATCTGGGCTCTTTAAGATTTGGGCCCCTTGCTGCTTTATATACCCAAAATTACCAATGAAGCCGATGCTGACGAGCGGAGTTCAGAGAGTGCACGTCTGCCTGCCAGTTTGGATTCTTTTGATTCTTTCTGTTTTTCCCAATCTGCCCTCTTTTCCTGTCAGTTTGATTTTTTATTTTTATTTTTAACCCATTGATGATTTGGTTTTACTTGGGGTAGGATAGGATCGCATGGCTTGCAGTAATTATCTGAATTAGCTGTAATTCAAGTGGGATAGGCAGCTTCTCCAATTTTCAAATTTGGCACCTCTCTCAATCAACCAAAGGAATAGCCCGATAAATTACATTTTAAACCAACTAGTTTTTAGTTTAATGATATTTATTTTTACACGTAAATGAATACATTTTAATTTCTTTTTATCTTTATCGCATCTGGACTTTTAGTTTGAACTTTTATAATTTCAGAGAAAAAAATTAGGATTATGGGCAGATTAAGTTATCTTTAGATAATAGGTTAGTAGGAGTAGCTATAGCAATTTTATCCTTTCAATAAGAGAAGAATAAAGTCAAGTTGAACTTTTGATTATAGGTGTATAGATAATCGTGGGCCTCTTTCGTGGTCACTTTCGAGATTTGACGTATAGCTCTTATAGTAATTGATTTATGTTGGGTGAAGAACTACACGTGTTCAAGGAATTAACCGTAACGTTTACAAGATGCGATCTCTAGGATGGTGAAAGATTTTGATGTAAATAGTGTCCATTTGGATGATATGATTCCAAATTTAGTGATTAGATATTATAAGGTAAAATTGTTGGTTTAAACTATTACAATTCAATGTATAGCAAAATAAATGGATTTTAAATTATTGCTAGTATATAGTCATTTTAAATGTGTTACATTTAGTTATTTCGAGTACATTGAATCTAATGTTTTTCTCGATTTTGTACCAAATTTAACTTTATTTTCATATTCAAATCATTTTCTTTCAAATTCCTCTCTCCAAATCAAGCATAGTAATAGTATACCGTACTTTTGGAAATGTAGTTATTATTTAATAGATCATTTAGCTTATTATGCTCATAAGAAATCCAAAAGTACAAGTTGGCATTACCTTGTGCTGTGGCACCACCTGTACTTTTTCAGGGCCGGATTTGTGTACTAAATTATATTTATAGTGAACAGTGAGGTAAGCTTGTTTTGTAACTTTTATATATAAAGGCGTCCTTTCAATAATCTTATTTAAGAGATTCCTCAATGAAGACTCTATATATATATATTATATTACCATTTTCCACTCCATAATATACCCATAAACTTTACAGTATGCACATCAAATCAAACCCCTAGGGAGATTGCATTTGGAGAGGGAAGATGGCAAGTTGGACAGTAGGCAGCAAAATTGTAACAATGATGGCTCTCGAGCCTCTCTCTGGAAGAAGGTAGAGACCGTCTCTTTGATTTCACAGATTAAATAAAACTTGGATTTATAAAAAATAAAAATAAAAACACACACAAATATAAAAGAAAAGGGACATGTTGCCACCTAAAAAACAGATCTTAGACAGATTTGGTAAAACATATAATATCATGCCCACAGTTTCTTTATTTGGATCCCCACAGTGGGAGATGAGCTTTCATTTTATCTCACAGGGTCACTTTTAGGCGTGGAAAAAATGACATCGTACCAGTTCCTTCACAATACCACCCCTCTACTTTTGCCTTAAAATCATTCCCAAATCTCACCCCCACTGAAAAATAGTTCATCTCTCCCCTCTCCTCTTTTCTAATGGAGGGCCTCCTACCCTTACTATACAGGACTATCCTTCAGTATAGAGCTGGTGAGCAACCAACCCCCGCGGAGTCCTGGTACTGTGAATTGCCTGCAGTGCCCTACGTCCCACTTCCGGCGGATTCAACAAGCTCCAATCGATCGGGAATCAAATTCCTCTTGTCTCCAGCTTCTGCCATGAGTCCTCCCCCAAGCTCCCAACTCATTGCTTCTCCTGGAATCCAATTCACAATGTCTGCTTCTACCTCCAGCCCGCTCATATCCTAACAATCAATGGTCAACTAAATGTTGATAGCTGTGGCCTATTCTGGAAAAATCAAAATAGGCTATATTCAATTTCTTGTTTTCTCCCTTTGCATGGAAGCTTTGTTTATCTTACAAAAGAGCAGGTGAATAACTAAATGTTTTTTCAAGAACAAAATAAAGTTGCAGAACCCAATATCAGGGGGCTGCACAAACCAAACAGCTCATGATTCATTGCAAACAATGCGTACAAAACTCAAACCCTTGAGTTTATTTAGAAAACGCAACAGTGTTTAGGTTAGGTACCCAAGATCTCTAGCCACATCTCTCTTCTAGTACAATAAAAAACGAATGCAAGCATACAATTTTCAAGGCTTTGCAGGAAGCAACTCATATTAATCATTCAGTACTCGCACAAGCAACTTTAATAACCATTTAGAGCAACAAAATCTTGAACAAAAACATTGTAGGACCAAAATCCTACAAAACATTCTTAATGCAAATATCTTCATAAGATTAAGAAAACAGAGGGGTAAGAAGGGTCTAATTTGTCCTGGGTGTGGCCCATTCAACCCTGAGGATGAGATTGTCATAACCGTACCCATTCAGTTTGTTGATTGCTCTCTGGGCATCTTCCCTGTTCACAAAGTTGACAAACCCAAATCCTCTGCTAATGGACGTATTCTTATCAAGAGCAACGTAGACACGGCTTACAGCCCCAAAAGGCCGGAAAAGTTCAAGCAAGTCAGGCTCCCGTGTGTCCTCTGAAAGGTTGGTGACACGAACAGAGTTCTCATCATTCCTTCGTCTCATATCAGATCCAGTTCTGTCTGCCCCTGCTCTCACGCTTGGAGGAACATACTTGCCAGTTCCAGCAGCTCCAGTTGCGGCATCTGATGTAGGAGGCTTATCGCTAAATGCTTCAGCCTGTGGAGCGAGATCCTTATATGGGCACTGTGAAGTCCAGTGGTCGCCCTTCTTACCACAAGTCCTACAAAGTTTGAGAGCAGCCCCTCCTTTTCCGAGTTGAGACAAAGAGTCTCCTCCAGCCTTTGGTTCTTCTGCCTTACTACCTGTTTGGAGTTTGGAGTTCACAGTCAAAAACAAATATAAAAATGGGGTGATGATGATAAATGATAAGCACAAACCCCAAAAATTCAGTTACTGTGACCAATTGGATTTGAATGATAACAAGCAAATATAAAAAAAATCTCTGACATAAGACATAAATAGAGAAGCCGCAAAAGCAATGAGATATAGGAGGCCATCAACAAATAGTTACTCAAAATATTATTCTATGTCAATCATGCATCATGCACAAATGAAAATGACATGGCAAGAGACGTTATCTTCAAAATCAAATTGATGCAATGAATTTACACTAAATTATCTCTGAGAAAGTAGCCATCCCTGAGCAGGCCTCTTAACCTAAAACAACATCCAACCTCCACATAAACCTAAATTAAGGGACTTGAGTCCAGGCCCAGATGAAGGAGCATTTCAAGATAGCTGGCACAGCTGAACTTGGGTTAGAAGATCTTTCTGCATCATTTAACTAGACATGTATACTGTCCACATCGAGTTATGAGATTTAAGCCAATTAGGAAAACTGTTGGGAACTAATTCCAAGACGAAAGGCTAAATGCCCCATGCTCACCTAGAAAAGACATACAAGGTCAGCTAGACAGACTGTCAAGAACAACAAAGTAATTGTTCATTTAAACAAAGCACCTTTTCCTATTCCCTTCATTGAAACATAGCAATTGCCTCAAACAGACGCATCACTAATTTCCCTTGAACATGGTAAAAGCAAGGGAAAGAAAAGCAAAATGCTTAGTAACAACGCAACGATCAATCCAATTCACAATTACAGCTTCATTTGTTCCAATAGAAAACCCAGTTAACCTACTTGAAATACTCCTAGAAAAACATATTTAGTCGAGATTTAATTCAAGAATCATTACATGTCTATTACAAAAACTAACATAGAAACTTAAAAATAATAACCAAAATCTCCCCAAATAATTTTACTATATTTCTAAGAATCGGTTTTTAATCACAAAATCATAATCATACACAATTAAACTTTTGTCAAAAACATTCCCAAAAAAACAGAGAGGGTAAGTAAATTTCACATAATCCTCCTCACAAACCCTAAAATAAAAACACCCATCAACAACAATCCGAAAATCGGAACAAGACATACCAGGAGCCCTGGGGCGCTCAAGGAGGATCTCTTCAGTGGAGATCATGGTTAGCCTGGCACCGACGTCCTCATGCACGGCGTCGCCGAACTTAGGCCAGGAGCGGCGCTCCACGGCCCGCTTACTAAGTCGAGCGTTGGCGAGTTTCCGAGTCCGGGTCGTGGTCGTGATCTTGACCTTATTGCCGTCCTCATTGAACTTGTACTCTATCACCTTCTTGATCCCGTTCTCGTCGGGCCCAATCACCTGCTTCGGCGGCAGGAGGAAGTCCAGATCCTCGCCGTCGTCCTCTTCGAGCTCTCCCCATCGAAGCTTCGCGGGCTGGGCTGACCCTGATCCAGGTCTCACTAGAGCCATGGCTGTGTGTGCGTAAGCGAAAGAGATGAGGAGATTGGGGATTTTAGGTTTACAGAGATTAGGGCTTTGGGATGTGAGAGCGTCGTCGAGTGTGTGTTTGATAAAAGACAAAGCCTTCGCACGTGAAGGAGTGGATTGAGTTTCTTGGGCCCTTTTATTTGGGCTGTTGATGTTTTGTTTTTCTCTCTCTTTTAGTTTTTAATCTAAATTATCCCAACAAAAATAACCTCGATTTCAAGCCACAAATAGGCAAGAAAAACTTGTGCTACGCTAATTGCAAAAGAAAAAGGAGACTTTGGACAAATTTGAAGGAGAGACAAATTTTTTAAAACAAGTTAAAATTGACAAAATTATCTTTATTTATTTTTGAATTTCTTAAGGAATCATTTATATTTGCATGTCTTTAATTTGAAAGTTTAGAGGTTTTTTCGTATTTTTTTAAAAAGTTTTGATTTTTTTCAAAAATAAAAGTTTTTTTGTGGCTAAAACCTAAATTTACTATAAGAAAACACGATAACTCTCAATTGATAAGCCACGAATAAGATGAGTACTGCTCACATAAAGATCTGAAAATGAGGTTATGTGAGGAACAAATTTATCTTAATCACAAGATTATGTTTAGTTAAACTCAACCGCTTAAAATATTTTCCAACTTAAAAGGTCGAAACTTTTTCTTCTTCTTTTTTTACAGGGAACTTTTTTTTCTTTCTAATTCCTTCCTCAGTCCCATTCTCCCTCTAACTCTATATACGATCGAGAGAAATATTAACAGTGGATTTTAAAATACATGAATTCATGGTTGCATGCACGAGCTCTTTAAATATATTAGAATATCTAAACAGTATAGCCGTGCGGCTATACTTTTTAAATATATTCGAATATTGAAATAGTATAGCCGAACGGCTATACTCTTTAAATATATTAGAAGCTTTTTAAATATATTCGAATATTGAAATAGTATAGCCGAACGGCTATACTCTTTAAATATATTAGAAGATTTAAATAGTATAGCCGTGCGGCTATTCATACTTATAAAGACTTTTTTTAAGTGAGTGACTTTCATAGAGATGACAAATTCTTAAATACTTTCATAGAGTTGATAAAAGTCACTAGTAAATTGGCAAGACTTTTGCTCTTCACAATTAGCCTTAAAAGTATAGAAAAGTCATTCATTTAATAAGCTTTTTGAAAGTCATTAACTTTTTGGATACCACCAAACTTTTAAATACTTTTTAAAAGTCATAACTGAATACCACCAAACTTTTAAATACTTTTTAAAAGTCACAATTGAATACCACTAGACTTTTATATACTCTTTAAAAGTCTAAATTGAATACCTCTAGACTTTTAAACTCTATAAAAGTCATTAAAATTTTGAATTGGATAGACCCCCCCTTATACTAGCTACCATGGCCTCTCAGTCTGTTCTGCAACTCCAGTCTCTCCAGTCCAGTAACCTCAAGACACTCACCTCACTCTCTGCCCAACGTAATAATAACCGTACATTTAGTTGCTCAATTCGTTGGTTGCATGCACGATTTCTGGGTTGATTTTTTGTTTTCAAATTTATTTGAAAGTTGTGGTCTTTTTAGGTTGGAGCATCTGGTTTTGCAATTCAAGTCTTGTCGTTTTGTTTGAAGGTGTGTGTTTGGTTGCTTTAGGCTCGATATTGTCACAGGCAATTGGAGGAGAAAACCCGCCTATGCTATATTATTTTTTTTAGAAGAGTATTGCCGGCCGGCTATACTATTTAAAAAAAATATCATTCAAGTATCGCCGCACGGCTATACTCTATAAATAGAAAATTTCACAATATAGCCGCGCGGCTTAAAATTTTCAAGAGTAACAAATAGAGCCGCGCGGCTTTACTATGCCAATAGTATAGCCGAGCGGCTGCACTGCACAAAGACACATTTGTCCCTGGTGATCGAACCATTACTCTAAGGTGACTCTGTCCCTCTTTCTCACGATACAGTTCATTCCATCCCTTGACACCATTAGTAGCAATGCCTTAACCTCTCCTTGAACAAGATCAACAAGATGCCCCTGTTTTCATCACTCTAGGATCAGTATTTACCGCAAATAATTTGATAAGGAATAAAATAAAAATACACAGGACCTGATCCCTTCCCCAAGGACAAGGAGCACCTCCCCCCGACTCATCCATTCCACCAGCAGATAGTGTTGCCATAGACACGGGCAATGGTTTGATTGAGACCATACTCAGCTACTGCTTTGTATGCCATGTCAGTCGCTCGTCGTATATCATCAAGTGTGCACCTGTTGATACACGACCTGAATATACAAATTCTGCTGCTGCGCGTCCTCCGAGAAGAGTAGCCAAACGTCCACGTAACTGATCTTATTTTCAGGTCCTTAGGTGAGCAGGATTGCGAATAAGATTTAGTAACTTAAGCCTTCCATTATCCATGTAGGAAGAGAGAGAGAGAGAGAGAGAGAGAGAGAGAGAGAGAGAGAGAGAGAACGAGGATAGTGCATGAATACATGTTGGATGTCAAAATACTCTTCAAAGGGCTCACGTGTTGATCATGTGCAACTTATTTGATACACAGTGTAAGTTATTGTACATTGAAAAAACAATTTTTTGAAGAGTCTTGCTAAACGAACTCTAAAATTAACTGAGTACACCATACTACCAAATTACTTATTGAATTACTAATTTATCATAATATAAAATGACCGAAAAGGATATATTGAATTGTGAAACAAAATTTTTTTTAATAAGTATACCTTACTCACTATATTCAACCCTTATCAGACGTAGAAAAATCTTCGTATTGCTTGGTGCTCACGAATAACGCAGTGAGTACTAGTTTAGGATTGGTATTACGAAATTAAAGATTTTGATGAAACCCAAAATCTGAAAAGAGGGCACAAATTCATGTAAAAAGATAAACCTGATTTAGGATTGGTATTAGAGTGTTGTACTAGGGCTATTTTTGGTAGTTAAATAGGGTGTACTTAGTTAATTTTACATTTTGATTAAAATATTAGGGTTAACTTAGATTATAGGGTGTACTCAGTTAATTATAGGGTTCGTTTAGCAGCAATCAAAAATTGAGGTGTTGAATTGATTTGTATGTATAATTCTTTCCTGGCGAAAGTTGTTTTTGGCCGGCTAAATTTTGTTGAGATAGATCTTTCCCAGTGAAAGTTTGTCGATATATATCTCTTAGGGAGAAATTTTGTCAGGATAGATCTTTTCCCAGCGAACGATTGTTTTATAGATCTTGCCAAACGAAAGTTTGTCGGAATAAATATTTCCCGCAACTTTGTTTTTTCCCAACAGATATCTTTCCCAGCTTTGTCCGGGTAAATCTCTCATGGCGAGAGTTTGTCAGGATAAATCTTTCCTAGTGAAGTTTGTTCTTTCCTGGAGAAACTATTGTGTGGATGGATATTTTCCAAATAAATTTTGTCTGGATAAATCTTTCCCGGCAAAATTGTCGGGATATCTTTTCCAGTCAAATTTGTTCTATCCCGGCCAAATTTTGTCGGAATAGATCTTTCCTTGCAGTTAAGTATGTGACATTGGTCTAGTTTTGCATTTTTTATCGTTTAAAGCATGAGCATAGATGTTCTTGGGGGCAAGTTTTGAGTGGCCATAGAATCACTATAGAGAATTTGAGATCCAACCTATGTAAGAACTCCAAAAGGCTTTCGAGTACAACTTAAAATTTGATCAAATTTGATACTAACTTATCTCAATCCAGCACAAAAATGGTACACTGGCTTGAATCGCTGCCTTCTTAAAATTAAAATCCTTAAACCATTTGATTGTCGATATTGAAGAGGGTTTTTTTTGTACAAGACTCACAAGCTTATGGGATGTAGTCAATCATTCTTGCAAACAAAAGGCTCAAGAAGTAACAATAAACAGAAGAACAGAGAGAGAAAGACAACTGCAAAAACGAAAGCCTTCCACTCTCAGTTCATTGACAATCAAACTTACATAATTATTGCAAAATATAAAATGAAAATACAGAATATCACATTGTGATTGTCCACTCTTTCACTCTTCACAATCATAGAACCCAGAAACAAAAAAACAAAATTAAGTAGAATAATATAATAGTAGAGACAATAATTGAACAAAAATGCTAAAAAAGCATCGACTTTCAATGCCATCAACCATCGCCGCCACCATGAGCACTGCCACCACCGCCATCGCCATCCATAGTTGACATGTGGGCTGCACTCATCATTACAGCTGCCGTGGCCATTGTTGGCGCTGCAGCGGCAGCCGCGGTGTCTCCATCATTGCCTTCAGCGTGATCTCCAGTACCTGTTGCAACAACATGTCCTCTACTCTTGCGGCTTCGGCGAGAGTTGGAATGAGAGGACTCATCATGCTTCTCTTCATTATCTTTCTGTTTGCGGCCTGCAGGAATGCAGAAGCAAATGGTTTTCCCCTTCATGTTTTGCTGGAGTGAAATTATCAGCAGAGCATTCTAATTATAAGAGAAATTGAAAAAGGGATGAGAATGACATTGAGTATCATGATTTTCTTATTTAACAAGTTTTGATCATGACATGAGACAAGGAATCTCCTAGAATAACTAGTGCTTGCTTTTTCCTTTTGTATTCTTCCATTTTCAAATAGGTTCAAAGTTTCTTTCACCACCCACATTGGATTGGCCTCACACCTTGATTATGCTTAATACTTGCATCAATGATCGGGTGGCCAGCTGTGCTACACCATCAAATCACTGATGTCCATTATAATTTCTACATAGCAAGATAACATTTTTATGAATTATTTTAAATTCAACATATATATATATATGTCGTCAATATTATTTGAATTCAAGATCTCCTTCAATAAACGTGTATATATATATATATATCGTTTATAATATTTGAACTAAAGACCTCTTTCATTAATAAAGTGAAAACTGAGTACGGGTGAACCAAATTATCATTGACAGTAATAACTGTTAACAGAGTTTATGTGGCAAATGCCTGTATAATCAAGGTAAAGTGATAACATTATTATGCTACAAAAGCTAAAGGTATGGGATAAAAAGCCAAAGATTCCTTAAAACAGTTGAAATCGACAAAGGACTGAGAATATAAAGTTTATTAAGCAAAGATTACGATTGTGGAGGCATGTATCACGGAGAAGAATATATGAATGACATCCATTGATTGCTGCCAAGTGGTGCCTTCAAAGTAAGGGCCTATGTTTTCATCACTTGTGACAGGCTGTTGGCAAATCATAACATGACATTATTTGCATAAAAATCATTTGTCAAAGCTACACCCATATCGTGTTGAAAAATTATTTATATGATACACCAATACGGTAACTTGATATAACTTGTTCATGTGTCATAATATAGGTGAATGTCATGTCATGTCATGTTTTAAGATTTTCATTTTTAAAGTATAGTAGTTTTAATAAATATCCACTTATATTATAACAAGTGAACGAGATATACAGGTGACCATCTTTCAAAACCTCACTGTAATTACTCAGATCATCGACTCACTCTGGCAAATGAACTTTGTGGAGAACTTTTCAAAGCCAAAAGCTAGGCTTGCTTAGTAACAGCATATAGACTAATTGTTGGTGAGCCTCGTTTTATCTGAAATTGTTGGCTGAAACCAAGATTTGCCATGAGAGAAGGCATACATGTGCGAGAAGCTCTCCCCCATGCCTAAGCTGTTGGGCATGCTGCATCCATCCACATTGACTTATCACTTTCCATTTATCTTCATTGGTCCATCCCTCCTCTGCTTCCAATGCTTGAAACTGATTTGCAAGCCTGCACCCATCAAACAGCAGCACTGTCTTGCTTGTGTCTCCTAAGGGATCTAACTCTGTGATCACCTCGAGCAAAACCTGCCTGGCATGGCTTGCTCCATTGGTTATGAGTTCTCTTCTCTTGTCAAAAAACTCTATGGCCTCGTCACACGTGTATCGAAACCTAATTTGCCCTATCCCCTCCGGCAATATGAAATGTTTCATTCAGCACCAGACTAATTAATTAACAACGCCCTAAACATTTCGTCTTTTGTTTCGTCATTGATAAGCAACGTTATTTCACCATTGACGTGATTCTCACTTCTTGTCTGTTGGAGCTATTGCCCTTGAGCTACATTGTACTAGTTTTCACAGAATGGACACTATACTGGTTAAGCAAGCAGAAGTAGTCGCTGGCTCATCCATCCTCCTCCTAGTATCGAGCAATATCTCTTTGCTTCGATCAAATTAGAACTGTGACAAAAGGTGGTCGGAATCCATGACGCAGTACATTCTGATCAACTTTTCTCCGAAAGAGAAGCCCCTAAAGTGTGCTGGAATTCAAAGGCTCCTTGGTATCAATACCATGTCTGAGAAGTAGTGGTACACGACTTTAGAGGATGTCCCCGTCAAAATGAAACAGCTTATCTCTGAGCAACTCAAAGATGCTCAAGGAGTCGTTGATCGAAAAGAACACAATGCTAGTGAAGTGTGGACTTGGAGAGGGAATCATGCGCTGCAACAGAGAAATTGTATCGAAAAATTCAACTGAAGATTGGTTGAAGTACCTTTTGATAAAAGCATTCTCCTGTGGCACATTGCAACAGATTTATACTACTATAGCGATCTTGAAAAACAAACGGATCAAGTTGTTGTCGAACTATATGATGCACATTCTCGTGATGCGCCCTTTCATGTTGCCGAAGGGAATCAGGCAAATTAGGTTTCGAGATACTTGCGCCGAGGCCACAAATTTTTGGGATTTAAATCGTTTCTTTGAAATGCGGTGCTACAAATGGGTTTGATACAGAGAATACCACTTTTTTCACTAGTGCACATCTTGATACATGAAAAAAGCCGAGCCCAAATGGGTTTTAAAAACTTTACAACTGAAAATGCGCTTCTTTGACCAATTTTTCTACAAAGGGGGTTGTGCTGATTTGCCTATGCATTCACTGCACAGTCACAGGGCCATCTTGTTTCAACTTGATGAGACTGCTTTCTATGTTTCGTAACACTGGTTTATAGCTGCAAAAGGTTTAGATGAAATAGACATTAGCATGGAACTTATAAGAAGAGAATGGAAACAGAGAGAGAGAGAGAGAGAGAGAGAGAGAATATATTACAGGCGTGCAAGCCCATTGTATGCTTGGCTGGATTGTTGGAGTCGTGCGGACAGCTGCAATACCTCGGCTGATAATGCCTCTGCTCTGCTCTGTTCTTTTGCAAGTTGATCCTACAAACCAAAGAAAAAGTAGCATTGATGTCAGACAGAGAAGTAACCAAGCGAAATTCATGACATCATCAATTTTACAAGCTTATCCCAAATAATGAAAGCTATAATTACTTGACAAGTTATATAAACTTCTAACATATTGGTCTTTCTCTACCTCTTCAAAATCGGCAACCACATTAAACAAAGAATATAAAAACCTTCTTCCGGATAATCCATGCTTGTTTGACAAGAAAATTATTTAAATTAAAAAAAAACTATTATGTTATTCAGAATTTTTTCATTAAAAAAAAGTTGTGAGACTTTTCCCACAAATCACATCCTCATCTTGAATCTATTACAAAACAAAGCACCAAGGGAAGTTCAAAAATAAAACTTTTTTTCTCCTACACTTTTCTTGATGAGTGTTTTACTGCAAAACCTTATTGCTGATCAAATATGGCACATTAAGCACACAGACTAACCTTGATGGAGAGAACTTCAGTTGTATATGCAGCTGAACCAGTCTCATTATCCCTGCCTTCGTGGGATTCTGGCGTCCCCTTGGCCTGGTCTGTTCTCAGCTTATCTAAAGTTCCACGGAGCTCTTCATTTTGCTTAAGACAGTCTTTCACCTGCAAGTTCACATGCCAAAAACTAAGAAGTTTCACAGAAAGAAAAAAGCGGCGAAATATAGTAAACTGAATGACTACTCTAAGAAGATATTGCAAACATAATTAAACTCTGGGTTGACCATAACTTATTCAGTATCACAATGCAGTTTCATACTGCAAACATGCACCAGATTAGCTGAATTTACTAGTCCAGTATAGTGTAAGCTCAGGCCATAACAACCATTTTCCATGTACAGTTGACAATTGTTTTGGCCTAATTATTGGGAATCCAATGTGCCACGTAAGATTAGGAAAAATGTATCATGGATAAGTGAACAGATAGGCAACACCAGTTCCTAGAACCACAAGCTACATTCTGTCATTCTCCATCACCTTAGCCACTGACAATTACCTGATTCTCCCAGTGCACTGATATGCTCATCGACTCCTGATAGGAACTCGAGAGATTAGAATTTTCCTCAAAGAGCCTTTCTATCTCTGAAGATTGGGAATCAATCTGCCACCATTTACAAAAAGTGAGTTTGCTGTCAAAGACATACACCAAAAAATCACATTGGAGTAAAATAAGAAAGAGTTGCAAGGATAACCTCTATCAAAAGCTTTTGTCTACTGCTTTCCAATTTCTCAATCACTACAGCCATGTCATGCAACTGCTTCTCAAGTTTCTCCTTGTCCTCCTGAACATTAATGCATTAACCAGTAAAACATTTATCCAAATAAAATTAATCAAGGAACAACAAGAAAAAAAGGAGGTTGAACTGATGAGTCACACTCAGACTAACAATAATAGCAAAAATAGGTAATGCAAGTGGACTAGAACCACATGAACTTGCTAAGAGACCACTCAAATTTTAAGTCATTAACATTTGCACTCAATTGTGACTCAGATGAACTCATTAAGTTGCTGCCTCCTTGTTTTCCTCCCTATTTTGTTTGGCGCGTGATCATAGACAAAGCAACTATAAAAGGATTTAACAAGATCATCAAAAAATTAACTTACTAATGAAAATTCCTTGCCAGCCACTTTCTCTGAGACTTCTGCAGTGCATGAACCAGGGAAACAACATTCATAAGGAGCTATTTTTTTTAAAAATGCCAATATACAATAAATGAATTATACTAAATGGCCAAATGACAACACAACTGACAGAGCCATAACAAATCAAAACACAACAGAAGGCATCAAGAACAAACAAAATACAGAGGGATCTAGGTTCCAGTTGCAACCCCATATACCCCGAACCGTCAAGGGATCTAGGTTCTAAATCTTAAATTAGATATAGACGAACGTAAGAATGTATTGCTGAATATGCAAACAAAATACAATGGTAGCTGTATTGAAATCCTCATCCCCTAAGAGGAAAATTTCAGGCCAACAATGGCAAATTTGTTTAACTTTTCTTGACCAACAGCCTTATAGGTACTACTGTTTATCAGTCTCTTCCACATGAGACTATGTGCACCCTAAGAGTTAAAGTAGGCCCCTAAAGTCCTCTCCTTTTAAAGTACATCGAATATCTGAAAGGAGATTTTCCGAAATTCCTTATGGTGTTGTAATCTCTGCATATATATTTGGTAGATTTTGTACCTGAAGCCTTTCTAGAAATAGCTGCAAGCTTTTCTTCCAATTCCTGCTTTTCAGATGTAAGGGTGGATGCCCGGGCTTGCTCCTCTGCCAATTGTTGTCGCTCTTGCTGCCTCAATTGCGACTCTCGCTACAAAATTTGAAACAAAGTCAAATGCCTACAAACAAGAACCAGAAGCAAAACTACACAAGGTCCATTAAACAAATTATCACCTGTAACTCAAATTTTAAGCTAGCTAACTCCTTTTCTAAGGTTTGTATCTGATCTGGTGAATTAGCAATTGAGGTTACTGCACTAAGTATACCACTCATTGCTTGTTGTTGTATCATATTCAGTTCGGCTCTCAAGGATGCTGCATCTTCCTCAGCCTGTTGCAAGACAACAAGTGAGAAAAGCATAATAATCTGCTGTTCCAAGAGAACTAATAGAAAACTAATTGCATACACGATACTGTTCTTCTTCTGCATCTTTCAGACGTTTCTTGAGCGTACGAAGCTGAGCTGAAAGATCCTCCTACACTAAGAAACCAGATTGAGAGTGACACGAAACACGATGAACCAAGTGAGATGAATCACCAACTAACATATGCATGGTCAGTACCCGTGCAACAACTGCCGCATCTTTCTCCATTGCAACGTCCTTGAGAGCTTTTCTGAGAGACGGTACAGTGTTTTTCTCCTGCAATTTACAACAAACAAAGCATATGGGAACAGGCTGAAATATTTAACTAGGAAAACCTTTTTTCTCTCCAATAGTTGTGCATCTATTTCATATCAATATTTTTAAGCAATAATGTTAGTACAAGCAGCAAAAAACTAATATGCACCCTGAAAAGAAAACAATATACACAGACATAACAAGACATAATATATGGAAGACAGAGATGACAATACAATAGACATAAACAGACAAAATCTTTTACTGAAAAGGAAATTGAAGATATTTAAAAGTTGCATTTACCAGATCGTTCAAACGTTTCTGCAGCACGTCAACCCCAGCTTCCTTTGTTTCAAGCTGAAACATCAAGAAAACTAACTAATTAGGCACACCACAATTGATCATCACCCATAACTAAAAGTCTCCTAAACTGCAAACTAAGAAAGAAACACAAAACTACATAAATAATAGACCTACCATGGAAGCCAAGTTTTTGTTTTGTTCTTCCAGTTCTGCATTCTTCCTCTCCAAGTCTTGTATCTGAGCAACCAAAACCCCAACGTCGCTCTGCACAAGCCATTAAAATTACATGAGAATTTGAACTTGATTTTCTCAGCAACCAAACGAAAGCTTCAAAAAAAAAATTGAGAAACTTTTTCTTTTCTTAAAAAAAAAAAAATACAGAAACTAGCTCCTCCTACCTCAGATAGCCGACTTGCACTCTCCGATTTTCTCATTCCTACATGGTCTGTGCAATGAACGACGTTAGCAATAACTCACAAAATCAATAACAAATTTAATTGGGAAATTTAACGAAATATAGATGACGAACCGATAGGGATTGAGGCTTTGCTGAGATCGGGTCCCGAAGAAGTTTTGCTCAATTTTTCTGCAGCTCTCTTTTGGCGAATATCTTCCAACTGAAAATTTCAAATCAAATGAACAAATTGAAGAAAAATACGAGTATTCGGATATAAATTTGAAAAAAAAAAAAACAAACAGGTGGCGGGCGATGAGATCTCAACCGTTCGTCGGCCTAAAGATGCGTGGCGTGAATCCATGGCAGAGTAAAGACGAGCTAAGGCGGAGGAATTCGCTCTCTCGTCAGCCTCTGCGACTGCACTGCGTTTCTCTCTGCAATTGTTTTGCGGAGATAGAACGGTGATCTGAAAAGTTTCCAACGGTTCGGAGGCCCAAATGAAAGAGACGATCGAACCGCTTTTATGTTTTGGAAGAGATTCGGGTACTGGGCCTGGGCCCATAGATAAAGCCCATTTCCTTTTTCATCATTTTCTTGAAACATTTCTAAACCAGTGCAATCGAAAATCAAATAAAAGTTGCTAATGGAGTATAGCTTAGTGAAAAATAACATTGATTTGCAGACTATTGGCCTCAAGTACGAATCCTCATGGCACCTATTGGCCTCAAGTACGAATCCTCATGGCACCTGCCCTTGAAACCCCCTCTTATTATAGTTTAGACTATCGCTTGTATTAAACAAATAAAATCAAAGAAAGTTTTTTTTATTTCAAGAAGCCTTAATGCCAACGAGCCGAATCTATTTTGTCTCTTAATAGCCGAGTAGTTCCTTTAGTTCCGGAGTGACAAATGGTTATGGTTGCAAACTAGAGAAAGTCACCTTTTGATCAAAATAGCAGCCGAATACTACGACTACAAGGGGGGAACCCCCTCTTATTATAGTTTAGCTCGCATTAAACAAATAAAATCAAAGAAAGTTTTTTTTTATTTCATGAAGCATTTAAGGAAATTCATCCAATTTTGAACTTCTTTTTTCTGTATGTTCATTAGCAACCCTAAACTTCAATATTGAGAAAAATAAATTAAGTTTATTTTTAAAGTAGTCTAGTTAAAATTTAAAAACCAAACAAGTTCTTCTTTTTAAAAAAAAATTCTAAACAATAACACAAATAAGCACAAATACAAATAAATAAAAAGAAATCAAGTACATATTTTCAAGCATCACACAAATATTTACGGCAATAAAGGTAGAAGCAAAAGAAATAAATATTCAAAATAGATTTGCTAGTGGCATTATCAGATTAGAATGGAATTCTGGGATTCAAATGAAAACTAAGTTCAATTTGTATATGTGACTTACCTTCAAAACAAACACATAAAAACACATGAAGAATAAAGATGGACATTTAGACAAAGTGATGTGAGCAAGAATCACCTCATTTTAGTCGTACAAATTGAACCTAACAAGAACCCAAGGTATACAACAACATGTTCAGTTTCTATAAGTTCTTTTGTTCGTCATATTTGCTTGTACAAGTTGAACCAACAACTACGCTTTGACTTGGTAAGGAGGGGTGGACTAATATTTATGAGAGTAGAAGAGTAGGGAGAGCTTGTAAATAGTTGTACCAAATTTTAGTCTTCTTTTACCAAATCCTGCACCATAGCCCACCCCAATCACACTTCCGCCCTTGTTTACACGTTCATAACATGTTAACACAAAACATGATGGGGTCTTTTCTAGCAAATATGACCTGTTTTTTTTTTTTTGGGACCTTTTATATTAGAAGGGCGATAATACACAAAACTTATACGAATAATACGGATACAAAGACTTGAACTTAGAATTTTGTATGGGGGAGTAATTACTTTATATCACTACATTAATGGATCGTTTGCTATGACGTAATTTTTTGGCATACGTAGGTTATGCCATAATGTGCCTTATGTTTTGCCCTTGAGTTTAATCTCCTTTATTTACATTAGAATAATTAAAATATCATTTTGTTAAAACAATAAAAGTAAGAAAAAAAAAAGATCATTTAGACTGACAACTAATTGTCGACAGGATCTAGTTGGATGACAAATAGTCTTGAGTTACAAATCAATGGTTTCAAATTCGAACCTCCATAATAACATCTTTAAATTAAAACTAGAGCATCAAAATAATTGAAACGCCAAACTACAAAACTTTTGGCCAGAAAAAAGAAGGCAAAGATAATTAATAAAGGGTTCCAACTTCTTCGCCAATATTTTTTGATGCGAGCACAGAATTCTTCAAACTCTTGCTCGAACGATCGAATCAAATTTGAGTGAAAATCATTTAAACCCAAATTCAACTACTCCCCAAGTTTGGGAAATCTCTAAACTTTTTCCCCAATTAATTTTGGGGAGTTTGGGATTTCTCAAATTTGATTTACCACTGCAGGCCGACCCTTCAACCCCATTGTTTTCGTCCTGATTCCGATGTCTTTAACGTTAAACCTGAAAGGATCGTAGTCCCCGAGAATTGAGGATTGAGCATTGAGCACGCATTTTTTTACTTCTTGACGACTGAGCACACACATTATGAGTGATTTTCCAACTTTCCATGTACGTAACAACCAAATTAATTCATTTCAATCTTCCCTATAAATTCCATTGACCCTTTTTAAACCTGTGAGACCCCAAAGAGACCCATCAAAGCTGTTCTTCGCTCTCCTCTGATTCTCAGGTACCTCCAATTGATCACTTTAAAAAAAATTCTGTATATCTTTGTTTAACTTTTTGGATTCTTTGATTTTTTTTTTGAAGTGGGTATTTGGATTTTCATGTGGATTTTGATTATATGATTGTATCAAATAAAGCATAATGGTAGTTCACGCAATTTGAAGTTTTGGGTCTCTTAGGTTAATTAGGTGTGTTGCAAAGTTGAATGCTCGGGATTGAGCAGGGCGTTAAAATTGATTCTTTATGATCATCAAGCACCCCTGATTTTGAGTTTTTGGATTCTTAGTGAGGCACATAGAAGCATGAGATTGTAGAAAATCATGCAACCCATTTTCTGGGTCTAACATAGTCAGTTGATAGAACCAGCTGATATAGTGATATTCTTCTGGTTGTACAGAAGCAGAGTTTTGGTTTTGGAATTTTGAAGTGCTATCTTTATGTTATCATCTTTGCTTTAGTATATGCTCAAGAGGGCATTGTACATAGTGCGAAGACAGGTCAATTGCGATGAAGCAGTGGTTTTTGGTCTGTGCTTTTGACAAATGACTGAGAATAACCAAGGTCAAATGTGCTTTGGTAGTTGAAGCAATTAGTTTGCTGTTATTGGATGTACTAGCAGCATTCGGACAGAAGGTAGAACAAGAAATGAAGGGTTGGAGAGATGCTGGAGGTGGTTCTTGATGTAATTCCAAGATTGCTACAAAAAAGAAGAAGGAAGGATTAGAATTATCCATTCAATAATCAAATGGATTCCAGTCATACACACAATGAAACCAAGCTAACCGAACCATTAGAAATTTCCATCTAAGTAGAAGAAATCCCTACCGGTAATTAATCCAACAGAAACTAACTGAAGCTTAATTTAACCTGTTGCATTAGTTGCAGTGATTAGCTGATGTGGTCTTTGAGTTGGATTGGAGCCAGCATATGACTTAGCTCTGAGCGGCTTGGTGCCAGCTCACTTTGCTGTGTGCTAGCTTGCTGTATGTTAGCTAGCTTGCACAGCTGCTCAGTTTTGCTACATGGTAACCTGCCTTTCTGTGGCTTCATTTTGCTGAACTTGATGCTGTTTTTCTGATGTGTGAATGGATTTTGTTGCTTATCAGCCCTGATGGACTAGGATTTGAAACTAACTACTTTTCTGAATCTTGAGGTTCGGAAATTCTTGGTGTTTCAAATGAATTGAGAGTTTGAAAGATGAATTGTAATTTTGTTTTTCTTGCTCTATCCCATAAATTCATATTTGTACTTTTGTGGTTGAAACTTGATGATTTTGTGTACTCTAATTAAACACCTGGGAAAAAAATCGGGGGCAAAAAGTGATACGGTTAACTATATATTTTGAAGTCCCAAACTTGTTAGAAGTTCATCAACTGTTGCTTGTATTCACAGCTGAATTCAAGCCCTTGATCTCAGCCTGTTCTGTAATGCCAAAACAGTTAAAAGTTGACATTTAATTTCCTAAGAGATCTGGGAGTATTTGCCATGGTATGTTCTGATTTTTTCTTACTGAAGTAAACCAGTGGAAACTTCATTCCATAACACTCAAGTATGGCTTATTTGTCATTGAATGAGCGTAATCAATTAATCATATTAATGAATCTCTTTATCATATTTTCCCCTCTTCGTTTAAGAAATTAAGTGTTAACCATGACTTTGCTGAAGCAGATGGACCATGAGGAGGTACCCTTTACTAGAACAGAGTCTCAGGAAATTGAGATCCCAATAGTATCTGAAGGAAGTGATGCTCTTCCTGTGCCACCACAGTTACCTTGCTCTTCTGTTTGTGTTTTCTTCAAAAAAGAACATTGTAGTTTGGATTCAAGAGAACGGTCCAAGTCAGCAAAAAAACTTTGTGGACTCATTATTGCCTCTGTCTTGTTTATGGTGGTAGAAATTATTGGTGGTGTCAAAGCCAATAGCCTTGCAGTACTCACGGATGCAGCCCACTTGCTCACTGATGTTGCTGGATTCTCCATTGCTCTTTTCACAGTAATGGCTTCAGGTTGGGAGGCAACATCATACCAGTCTTTCGGATATCACCGTCTTGAGGTTTTGAGTGCCCTTCTGTCTGTGCAGCTAATATGGCTGGTCTCTGGGATCTTGATCTTTGAAGCAGTTGACAGAATCCTTCACAAAAATGAAAAGGTGAATGGATTCCTCATGTTTGAAGTTGCAGCATTTGGATTTCTTGTCAACTTAATCATGGTCATGTGGCTCGGTCATGATCACACTCATCATGCCTGTGGAGGCTTAGGTCATGATCATGATCATGATCATAATCAAGAGCATAATCACGATCATCATCACGATCATCATCACGACAGGGAGGAAGAATATGCAATAATTGAAGACGATAAAACTAGTCTGGTATCAAGTTCTTCAGAAAATACAAAAATATTAAACATAAACCTCCAAGGAGCTTACTTGCATGTCATCGCTGATATGATTCAGTCTGTTGGGGTGATGATTGCTGGAGGCATCATATGGGCAAAGCCAGATTGGTTAGTAGTTGATCTGATATGCACACTCATATTTTCTGTTTTTGCTGTTAGCACAACTATATCGATGCTTAGAAATATATATGGCATACTGATGGAGAGAACACCAAGTGAGATTGATATCACCAGTCTAGAAAAAGGCCTCAAGTGCATCAAAGGGGTTGAGGATATTCAAGACCTACATGTTTGGGAACTGACAGTTGGAAAAACGGTTTTGTCTTGCCATGTAAAGGCAGAGCCGGCAGTGAGCTCTAGTCAGATAATTGGCAAAATTAGGGATTACTGTGAAAAAACTTACAGAATACATCATGTAACTATACAGATTGAATAGTAGACTTCAGATTCAGCCTATCCTCTGTTTGTTTTTTGGGTGAAAAACGTACACTTTTGTTGGATCTTATTAAATTCTTACCTTTTCCTCTTAACCTTTTAAAAGAACTTGAGATATGGAAAGTGTGATGCCTCTGTTTACCATCCTCACGAATTGAACAGGTTTTGAGCACGTAAACTTCAAGCCACTCAGTTAGTGAGGAACTGGCAAACACACCAGGCAACCACTACATTCAATGTTTGGTTAACTGAACTTCAGATTGAGTTGAGCACAAACTGTTTATGAACTCTGCAACCCAGAACAAGAAGAAAAAAAAAAAAGCACGGTGCAAATGCCACCACCACGGAGACTTTGCAAGCAAATCGATTACAGGGGAGAAAGTAAAAGAAGAAGTGAATTTAGGATATAATAAAAAGGTATTAAGCCTTTATTACAATTTTCGAAGTGGCTTAGAAACGAAACCATGAATAAAACTCTGAATCCGTTCCATTGAGTCTTTAATTTGAGATGCCAAGTTCTACCTAACATTCCAAATTTCGGTAGTTAACACTTTATAAAAAGCAACATATAACAAATGGTGAATCATAAGTAAAAGCAGACCCCCAAAATGTACCAATACTACTATCAATTTAATTTTCACAAGCCTTTTTTTTAATCACAACTCAACGAAGTAAAATTGTATTCTACATGCCTCCCTGTCACCCAAAAAAGAGAAGAAGAAAAAACTAAAGAAAATAAAAATAAAAAGGTCTGGCATCCAGAAAATATTTCGTCTCCTCTCCTAGGTGTCATCATTTATGTAGAGCAGCAACCTCTCTTGTTATTGTTCCCAGAAGCATCACTAACATTGATAGTGGTTCCTTGACCAGGCAGGGTGGTCGAGACTGCTTCCTGAGCTGCCAGTGCTTTTTTGCTTACAATATGGTAGATCTCAGTAAGAATAGTTTGAAATGCCTTCTCAACATTGGTTGCTTCCAATGCTGATGTCTCGAGAAATGAGAGACCTTCCCTCTCAGCCAAGGTCTGACCATCATCCTCTGAAACAGACCTAAGATGGTTCAAGTCAGACTTGTTTCCTGTCATCATGATAACAATGTTCGAATCTGCATGGTCCCTCAATTCACGGAGCCACCTTTGGACATTTTCAAAAGTTGGCCGCTTAGTTATGTCATAGACAAGGAGAGCACCCACTGCCCCTCTATAGTAAGCACTGGTGATAGCACGGTATCGCTCCTGACCTGCTGTATCCCAGATCTGTGCCTTCACAGTCTTTCCTTCAACCTGTAATTCCAGACAAGGAGTTTTAGCTCAGATCAAATTGCAAGCCATAATTCACAAACCCACTTGTGTCATCTATACATTGTATTTATGGTTCTTTTCTAGTAATCAACACATACTGAATGGTACACTACAAAGACAATTGTATGTTTCAAACTCATGAATATTCCCTGGAACCAGTATTATGCCATTCATATTACAAGAGAAACTTTACATTCAACCGTATTAGCTGCATATGTTGTTAATTCTAGAAAAAGGAATCCTCATCGGTCTGTATACAAAGCGTTCAATCAACAGGCCTATGCACAACACAAAACTAACTGACCCATAGTATCTTGACCCACCAAACAAACTCAAGACTAGATTTAAACAAACCCCAACCTCATTGGGCTGTTATTTAGTTTCCAACTGTGATCAGTTTGTACTCTCTTATTATGTTCCAAATAGGAAGGATGAAGAAAACTGATACACATGTTCTTGCATATACCTCCATGAAACTATGCAAGTTTGGTTTGATTATCAAACTTAAATATCATCAACAGGCAACTGCTTGAAAAATCAATCCTCTCTATAGAACACTACAAGCCAGCCTTATTGTAAAATAAACCCCCACTTCTATCAAACAGGAAGACTGGATGTTTTCCCCACCAGTTCATCAAGCTTATTTGGCCATTGAGTACCCCATCCAGAACAACCAATTCTGATCTTCTAAAAACCAAAGTACTAAAAGAAACAAACCCAAGCTCCATCCACCAAGCTATTAATAACAAATTTGATGATCTTCAATCAAACAAAGTAAATCCATAAACAAAATCCAAATAATCATCACATGCTCTTAAGCATCCAAACAACTTCAACCAAATGAATTCAAACTCCTAAAACCCCAAACCTTAAACCACCTAGGAAACATCACAAACAAATATCACATTCAACGCCAATAAAATTAAGCAAGTGAAACATTTATCAACTTTCACACAGATTTACACACAAACAGACTAAGCAAGACTTAGAAACAAGATCAAATAAGAAGGCGACTTGCCTGGAGAGTTCTGGTAGCGAACTCGACGCCGATAGTTGACTTAGATTCCAAGCAGAACTCATTTCTGGTAAACCTAGAGAGAATGTTAGATTTGCCCACACCAGAGTCACCGATCAACACGATCTTGAACAGATAGTCGTACTCGTGGTCTACTCTACTCGCCATACAGCCTCTCCTCTCCGATCTCTCTGACCTGCAACCAATTCAAATCCAAACACACCATATCAAAACCACACACACACAATTATACATATGTATATATACATATATATATCTAGATCTGAATTCTGAGACTCATCGCATGACTTACCCTAAGGCGAATCGATCGAGGGGAGAATGCGATCCAAGTGTTCGATCAAAGTCACTGCACGAATTGGAGCGGAGAGAGCACAGCAGAGGGTTGTGGTGTGGTGTGGGCTTTTCAAAGAGCAAGGAAATGAGAGAAAAAACGGAAACAACTTTGAGGTGGGTGAAGAGAGAGAGAGAGAGAGGAGAGAGAGAGAGAGAGGGCCAAGGGGGGGCTTTTGAACGTTGAAACGGCAAATAAATAGATTCCTTTCTGGGGTGGAAGACGGTGTCGTCTTGTAGGACAACTGGGACGTTGTCATTCGTCAATGTGAGAGTAAGACAGTGAGAATCATGCCTCTGACAGGGGCAGCCTGGCCTGGCGGTTGGTGCCAGAGGATGTTTTTAATTTTCAATTAGTGTTTTCCCACGCCGTTAATTAATTTTTAAATTAATTAATTAATTAAGATTTGTTTCCTGTTTGGACAGTCGCCAGCGCAAAATGAACGGCCGATTAATTGTTGATTGTGCCTAAATTTTATTTTAGAGCCCACCTACATCAAACGTTGATAATTTTTGGTACACATATTAATAAATTGTTGAAATTAGAGGTTGGCTAAACACATATTAATAAATTATCTCAACCGATCAAACAAAGGTATTCAAGTGATTTGATTCGCATTTTACAAAAAGATTTATATAAAAAAATAAAAAAAACAGAGACGAAGATCTCTAAACCATTCCAATTTAACGTAATTTCTCTCTCAAAATTTTTCCATCTTCAACGGTAAGATTTCACAATTGAAGGTAATATAAGGAAATATATAATTTTTACACAATTGAAGGTAATGTAAGGAAATATATAATATTTACTTAATTGTTTATGAAGAGAAATGACCGAACCAAACCGCTTACTAAGTTTGGTTTGATTATAAAAGCAAACAAATGATATTAGCAATCTATATTCATTGACAAAGTACAATTGTTTTTACAAATGTTGATGACATTCATGAAGCGTGAGCCATTAACCTTTTCAGCATTGATCTTATGAATTTAGCTTTGCATTTTTCATGTGGTGAATTTAAATTACTTTAACCTTATTCTATACGTGGAGTGAAACTTTTGTGTGACGGGTAGTTATATATGGTTTAGACTTTTTTGGGGCACAATATATATATATATATATAGCTTAGAGTTTTAGTGTGTATAAAGTAATGAAAAGCATCATTAACCATTTGAATATTTTGTTAATATAATTGGCTTTCATCATTGGATGTGTGAGTAATCAAAAACTATCATGTGAAGTCAAAATGTAATAATTAACCGTAGTGTCCAATGATCAATTTCTGAATATTGCCGTCAAATCGTCACGTTGACTTTAGAGGTGCAAAATTGGCACAAAGATTCTATAACCTTTTCTCTCTTTCTTTTGGTGGGAACTAGAGTTCATTAGAAACTCATAAAATGGTACAAAATACTGTATAAAAGTGAGACTCAACAAACGGAGCGCAACATCAAAGCAAAAAGACCAGAAGTCCAAATAAAAGACATAATGCCCACGAGCAGCCTAAAGCCCACATATGCATAAAGCCCACAAAAACTCAAACAAAAGGTAAAGGATAACATACAAATCCTAAATAAAACTCAGTCGAGTCGCTGTTGCCAATGACTTAATAAAAAGTAATATTTTAAGATGAATTGCAGTTAGTAAGGGATTTGTAGTTTAAGTGGTTAAAAATATTTATCCTTGCATTTGAGGTTCTAGATTCGATTCTCTCTCCTCCAATATCGCTTGTCTAGAAAAAAGAATTACATTTTGCACTATTGCTCTAATCTCAATAGAGAAATTCTTATATATGGTAGTTCAGATCACGTGAAAGTGTGACCACCCTCACAAAGACTGAATTCCCCTTGTATTTTGGCCACATAGAAGAATTGCTCACCACCAAAACCTGTGTGTTATGCTTATGAACACTCACTATGGCCTCGTGGCCTGCAAGTAGTATGGTTGAGAAAAAAACTGGTCGAACCGATTAAGCCAAACTAAGTTGAGCGATTTGTTTGATTTTTACACTAAAATTATAATTTTATACCAAACCAAACCACAATGTATTTGAGTTAGTTTGTTTTGATTTATTTGAAAACAACTTAAATTTGTTAGTTTTTTTTTTAAATTGACATTTTATTATTGTGTTCATCACACACATTGATATTAAACATTTAGTACCAAAAACTAATATCCCTAAACTATTTCAGTTTGACGTCATTCTCTATCTTCATCTTTTTGATACGAAATTCTTACAACTATTATATAATTTGCGGTATAAAGTTTCCTTTGATATATGTTCGAGAATAAATAATATTTATTTAATTTAGCATGAGAGAGAGACCGTCCAAACCAAAACTTATCACCAATGTGTTTGGAGAGGAAATTTAAAAGTACAAAGAATTTCTTAAATGACGGAATTTAAAATGACGGAAATTAATGTTCTACAATTTGTAAAGTTTTTTGTTTGGATGACGGATTTAAAACACAGAATTTAACTTTTATTTGTAAAGTTATCTTTTTTAAAAACTCAATCTCTCTTGGGATTTTAGAAATGACGACTTTTAGATAGAATTTAAAGTTGAGATTTATGATCTCCAAATTCCATGTTTTTTCCCACGTGGAATTTCTAAATTTCTATGTTTTTTTTAATTATCTAAACACAGGAATTGGTTCGTGTCAATTTAGAAATTCTGAGTTTTGTCAAAATTCTAAGTTTATTTCCCTCATTCAAATGCATTTATTCAGTTTGTTCAACTACTAATTTAAAGTGTAAACCCAATTTTTTTGGTTCAGTGTGTGATTTTAAACTTAAACCAAACAAACCGCACGCACGCCCCTACAAATATCTTAAAATTTTAATAGAAATTTTGAATACACATGATAGTCTCTAAATTATAAGGAATAGATGTTATGAGAAAATTTAAAATTATAAGTTTATAAGTCAAGACCTCTTAGAAAAAAAGAAAAAAAAAATTTGATAATAAAAAATTAGAAATTCTTTAAAAAATAACATGTATGCATAAATTTTTAATAAATTATTTTTATATATGTGTTAACCTGTGGAACAAAAGATGTATTCGCACTAGAAAACGCATGCTTGTTGAATATCGCTGTTACGCTTGGTTCTGAAGGCTTCCACGGAACTTGCCGCTGCCAGAATCTAACTCCATAAGATTATCAGCCAATTCGTCTTCTTCAACCTCAACGCAGAAGCAAAATCAATTAAACAGGCTTTCTCACTGAGTTTATAATTCTATCTCTTCCCTCCTCTATCACTCAATTCGAAACTTAATCAATCTCGACTTCCACTGCAAGATGAGGAAGGAAGAGACTGTGAAACTAATCAGCGCCGAGGGCTTCGAGTTCGTGATCCACAAAGACGCCGCCATGGTCTCTCAGACCATCCGAAACATGCTCACTTCTCCAGGTGAGGCCTTTTCTCTGTCTAATTGGTTTTAACTGAGGAGCAATTAGGGGATTAGGGTTTGAAATCACATGGCTTGGTTTTTTTGGTAGGGAGTTTTGCTGAAACGGAACACGGCGAGGTGACGTTCCCCGAGATCAGCACCACCATTCTTGAGAAGATCTGCAAGTATTTTTACTGGAACCTTCAATATGCAAGGTTTAGATTCTCTCCCTCTGCTTTCCCCCCCTATTCTGCTTATAATTATTTTTGCAGCATCCATGCTATTGCTTAGAAGATTGATGGGTTTCTGAATTGAAATTTATATTGAACAATGAATAAGTTAGGGGAGATTGTGCTCTCCAAACTGCCTTTCTAGACCGCCCATTCAAACAAAAATTCGCCTAATCAATGGTTAACATTAAGAATTATGCTGGGATCAGTGGCCCCTTGAAATAATCTGCATAGTAGGTTGCTAGAGTTTGCATGTTAGGCTCCTAGAGACTCTAGGATCTTTCAGTCTGACATGTTATATTGAGTGAAGTTTTTTGAGTGCTTTATAACAGTATTTCCTTTCCTTTCTTTTTTTCGTAAGTTAGGTCTACATGCTTGATTTAATGATTTTGATTGTTTACTGCTGGACTTGGAGACGGTATAATTAGAATGTTCTGCGTATCGTCTCTTGCGCCAATTTCAATTGCTGGATTCTTACCAAGATAATGGTGGAAAGTTGAATTGACCAAGGTTGTTTGTTGGAACTAATCCAAATTTGAGAGCGTGGTCAGAAGGTGCTTTTCATCTACTCTCCTTTTCCTTATTATTGACTTGTCATGTTGCTCTTTTGACAGTGGGAAGCAGACCGAGTTTCATATTGAACCTGAATTGGTTCTGGAGTTGATGATGGCAGCCAATTATCTCCATACATGAGCATGCCATCTCTCTTGGGTGGCCAAGTCCTATTTAACATGTAAGAAAACTTTTTGGAATCACTTCCTGAGATACACATGCATTAGTTTTCAGTTTAACATGGTTTAAGTCAAGTTTCTGTCCTTGTATTTGGATACCTCTAGTGATTGCCCAGGAAGATGTCCAAGGATGTGATCGTTACCTGAGAGGGCGTGAAAAGTATAGGAAATCTGCTTTGGTGTCAAGCACTGGATTCTCTCCTAGACTGCAATGTAGTATATATATAAACTATTGTAGTCAAATTCATGCAGTTATAACTTATAAGATATTGTAACATTACTTTCGAGACATTAATGATTAGTCTCAGTATCATCACCATAAGTAGAATAGTTTTTGCAAGTTGTTTTCTATGTGTACTCAATTCTCAGAGCTGATGTAAGTTAGTTGTGCTTGTTGGCAAGGCAAGGAGATAAGTACAGTGACCTCTCGTTATTGATATTCTTGGAGATATAACATCCCACATACTTTATTTAGTGCCCGTTTGGTATTGCTTATTTGGGGTAATAAGTGATTTTAAAAAAATTTTGAGAAGCCCAACCCGTTTGGTAAACTGTGAGAAAATCACTTATTGTTAAAAATTGCTGTGAGAGAAAGCTATAAAGGAAAGCAGCTAATGAGGTACTTTCATTTTCTGATTATGCAGGAATCAGTTTCGAAGAGGCGATGGGTTTAATGATTATGCGGCAATCATTTTTTGATTATGCATAAAATCAATACCAACAACACTTTTAACAAAAATTTTACCAAACGTCAAACTGCTTTCTCTCACAGCTGATTTCTCTCACAGCAAATCTGACAGCGATTATTTTCACAGCACAGCAATGCCAAACTGGCCCTTAGAGTGAATTTGGTGTTTTGGTGATGCCTTGAAAAATCAGTGTGTTGTAATGATAATTTGTAAAAAATCAGTGTCTTTTTCTTATATCAAATGAGTTACAATAGCCATGATGTTGTCCGTACGTTTGATTTAAAAGAAGTATTTTGTCAGTGAGTTATAGCTCAGTTGGTTGAGCTCTTTCACTTTCACTTATCTGGGCAAACCCCCTCTCATAATCTTTTGTACTAAAAAAAAATATTTTAACATGTATTCATGCATTTCTCTTTTATATATAAATTCAGCTTTCAATTTAATAGCCTCAATTAAGTGAGTTTTTCATTAATAAAAAAGTGTGCTTTTTTTTTTTCTTCTTTTTTTTTTTTCTCTTTAATACAATTTTCAATAACTATTTTACCAGATGACTTCACACAAATATATGTGTCTATAGTGTAAGTGAGATAGTACCATGCCAAATCAAACTAATGTTTATATTTCTCATATTTTATTATACGATTTCAATAAATATTTTGACAATAAAATTTTCTAAATTAGCGGTTCGTCACAAGGATATAATTGTTACCAAAAACGTCAATATCTTGTAGCAAAGCCAAGCCAAGTGTTAGAAGCAAGTGTTAGAGCAGATGATAATGTTTGACCCTTGTATTCCAGATTAGCCAAATCCAGGAATTTGCAGCAACTTTAAAAGTAGACTGTGTACTTGAACATTACCATTTTGGTGATAGCTGGGTTTGACCTGCTATATCCATACATGAAATTCCCATGCTTTCTAATTGCAAAGCAAAGCCAAGTATTGTTAGAGCACCCTCTGCATGATAATGGTTTTGACATAATAATTAATTGCTGGTTGACTTACTGAAACCCTCTCTGCATGTCCTTCATTTGCAACAAACTTTAAATTATCTGGTGTCTGAATTTAATGCAAATCCCAATCTGATTACAACTGCCTTTTAGGAGTGAGAAAATCTGGATGCATTAAATTAGTCCCAGTATATAAAGTGCACTTCAGCCATGAAGTTTTTGAGCATTGAACAATTTGAACAATGGCTAAGTATGGAGCTTTTCTGGTTTATTATGCTTTCTCCATTTTCATACTCACCATGAGCTTTTTATGCAAGGCCACCGATGAGGATAGAAAGGTAAGATTCATTTGTGTAGCAAAACAACAGTCTTCTTTTTTACTTGATGATATTACTAATTACAATGCAGGTCCGTATTGTGTACTTGGGGTCTCTTCCTGATGGGGAGTACTCTCCTATGGCTCACCACCTTAACATTCTGCAGAGTGTTGTTCAGGGAAGGTAAGCATATCTGGATCCTTAAGCTTATTTTAAATTTTGGGCCTTTTAGTCACAAGCGCTCTCTCTCTATCTCAGCTCTCCTGAAAATTTATTGGTAAGAAGTTACAAAAGGAGTTTCAATGGATTTGCTGCCAAACTCACTGACCAGGAAAGAGAGAAACTTGCAAGTGAGCTCACTGAGACACTTTCTTATTCCCTTAATAAAAGGATTAGTATGGTTTGGTTTGAGAGTTTATAATGTTTATAATAAACTGTGTATTGCAGAGATGAAGGAAGTAGTCTCTGTCTTTCCAAGCAGAACCTTCCAACTTCAAACAACAAGATCGTTGGGAGTTTATGGGTTTAAACGAGAAAGTCAGTCGAAATTCTGTTGTTGAGAGTGATATTATTGTTGGTGTGATCGACACTGGAATTTGGCCTGAATCTGAGAGCTTTAAAGACGATGGTTTCTGTCCTCCTCCTAAGAGTTGGAAAGGTGTTTGTGACGGTGGCAAAAATTTCACCTGCAACAAGTACGTTCCCTCCATTTTTTTTTTTTCACTTATTTAGTCATATTACAGGATCATGCAAATCATCTTTAGTTGGAGATCTGATATTCTAAAGAGTTGTGAAAACGCCCACAAAAATAACCATGATGAAACTAACCAGAAATAGAGGGAATTGATACTCTCATTGTGCTTCAGGCAACTTATATAAATATCACCTAGACTACCATATTTTTTCTTGAGAGAATGATAAAAAGATGGCTCCATGTGCTCTGATTCATTATTTGGATTCAATCCTATCCAGGAGAACTACCAAAGTGTTCAAGCACTCTTCATCCGAGAGTGTACTGAACTACTCTATTTCGAAACTGTTATCTTGATGTATATTTTTGGCCCTCATCCTGCATTTTGGATCACGACGTTGTCCAATATAGAAAACCAAATCCATGTAACTAATTCCGAAATATAGAAACCAACTTAGTACTTTTTGTTAAAGAATATAAGTCCCACATCGGAAACTTGACTAAATAAAATACAATATATAATGAATAGTTCAACTACTAATATCACCGAGGCTTTTTGTGATAAAACCTCACACCTATTGGGCTTTGTAGGTGGTGAAGTTGGGGACAATATCGGTGTTGTTAGTAATGGGCTGCTGGCCCGTCTCTTTGAATTTAACACTTTTTAGTTATTGTTATTGTTGTTCTTTCTAGTACTAAATCATAAATAGACAAATGCATCTTGCATGACAGCAATATATATGCAGCATTGTTGTAATAACTGTTGAGCTCTGAACTTAGAAAGATTATATCAACATTCTGAAATGTTTATTTTGCAGCAAGATAATTGGAGCTCGACGTTACACAGCAGAGTCTGCAAGGGATGAACTGGGTCATGGAACTCACACTGCCTCAACGGTAGCAGAGAATGCTGTTAAGGATGTAAACTTTTATGGACTAGCAAATGGTACTGCAGGAGGAGGTGTTCCTGCTGTGAGAATCGTAGCATATAAAGTCTGGGGCCTGTCCTTGGGTTACAATGTCTTGGCTGCTTTTGATGATGCTATTGCTGATGGTGTTAACATCATTTCAGTTTCAATGGGAACTGTTGAGGCTGGTATAGATGACGACCCTGTGGCAATTGGTGCTTTTCATCTCTTATGACTACCGGTACTGTCCTCATAATAGCTGTTACTTGATTAGCCACATCTTGATTCAAAAATTATGATATTCACCTTTTTTTGTTTTTGCATGTAGCTTGGCCCATGAATGGTACCAGCAACAACGCTTCAACTGGTGCATTTGCTTATGGATCTGGACATATCAATCCTGTAAATGCTATAAACCCAGGGCTTGTTTATGAAGCTTCTGAAGAAGATTACATAAGGTTGCTATGCACAATCTATGATGAAGGCAAAGTTGGACTCATATCAGGAGATAACAGGACATGTCCTACTGGTTCTGCTCAAGGATATGTAAAGGATCACAATTACCCTTCAATGGGAGCTAAAGTTGAACCAATGAAACCCTTTTCGGTTAATTTTCATAGAAGAGTTAAAAAATTTGGCCTTGCAAACTCCACTTACAAGGCCACAATCTTCTCGAACTCGAATGCTGATATCAAAGTAGTGCCCGAAGTCCTTTCTTTCCAGTCCTTGGATGAGGAGAAGGATTTTGATGTGACCGTTGCCAGAAGCGATTTGCCAGATGGAGCACAAGTGTCTGGATCACTGGTTTGGTTTGATGGGACTCACCGTGTTAGAAGTCCAAATGTTGTTTATGCATATATTCAACATGAGCACCAGAACATGGTTACATGAGCAATGAGATTTACATTTTTAAAGTGCTTTAGATGAAATTAACAAAAGTAGAGAAATTCAATTCAACTAAAGTCCTGTGCATCTTCTGATGCAAAACAAAGTCTTCTCTTTTCTTGATGACCATTAGTAAGATTACAAGGCTATACAATCTGCCATTATAAAATTAAAAAAAGCGATCTTTTGAGGAACTCTTTGAGAAATAGTGTTTTACGTTTTTAAATGTGTTTGAATGAATAAAAAGTTGAGCAAATTTGGCTTTAGTTTTTTTAACTGTTATTTAAAGATTAAATCCAACGGTCATTGTGCATTTAGGATTTTCCCTTTTTTTCTTTTTTTTTTCTTTTTTTTTTTCTGTCATCAGGCTTTTTCCTTTTCTGATGTTCTGTCTTTCTATACACACTCTGATTTGAAAACATTATTAAGATTTTAATATAGAATTTTTGTATACTTACACATATTTCCTTGTTTTTCTGTTGGGGAATCACTGTGGTTTCTTGTTCTAGGTTGGCCAATGACCCGAACTTCGACTAATAAAAGTGTAATCTTCACAACCCAGAAAATAGTTGTCTGAAATTTCCAGAGAAGCATTAAATTGTGTATGAGTTGTATTTGAAAGAAATGAAAAATTAAAGTACCATTTCTTTCATGGAATATAATATGTCATGTGCTGGTGTGCATTTGGTGATCACCAGGTATGATCTACTCATCCATACATGGAGCAGCTTATGCTTTCTTGTTGCAGAAAAACACATTTAATATTTGAACAATTTTATATAATCCTAGATGGAAAGACATATTACAACAAACATAATGGGTATGCCATAATGATGGCTGCCTGCCTAAGTGATTCGATCCAAATGAATCGTTGTTTTACTGCTGTTATTGTATATAATCCTGAAGAGTGAAATCAAGTCTTTTTCAACAACTTCAGAAATACTAGTAGCCGGAATCAATGCTAATGCCAATCTGTTTACATATGTAGTAGAAGGTGCATAACATTCGATGAATTTAGAATTCTTGTCAAGGAATAACTTTTATAAGTTAGCTGTAATTCCAAAAGTGAATTTAAAAGAAAGAAAAGAAATTCTGGATGCTTAGTGGAGGTGATGGGATACTGCATCCTTAGTCCCACTATAAAGTACTCTTCAGCTGGTCCTGAAGTGTTAAGAGAATTGAACAATGGCTAAGCATGGAGCACTTCTGTTTTATCATGCCTTCACCATTCTCATCCTAACTATGAGTTTATTGTCCAAAGCCACTTCTGAAGATAGAGAGGTAGGAGTCATCTTTGTTGTAAAACAATTGTCTTCTTGGTCTTTCGCTTGATCTGCAATTGATAATAAATAAAAAGGAAATGCCATTTTATGAAGAAAATTTTCAACAGTATTGATAATTATATTTATATGTGACTGAATATTTGATCATGATGATGCAGGTCTCTATTGTGTACTTGGGATCACTTCCTCATGGAGTGTACTCTCCATTGTCTCACCACCACAGTATTCTACAGAGAGTTATCCAGGGAAGGTAGTCTATGCAGATCTTTAATGTTACCTTTTGTTTTTGTCTTTCAAGTCATAGGGCTCTTACATGTCTCTCTCTCTCTCAGTTCTCTTGAAAGTTTATTAGTGAGAAGTTACAAACGGAGTTTCAATGGATTCGCTGCCAAGCTCACTGACCAGGAAAGAGAAAAACTTGCAAGTAATGCTTCCATGAGTCTTTTTTCTTTTCTTTCCCATTACACAGTAGTAATATGGTTTGGTTTGAGATTATATCATGCTTATAAACTTCTCATTTCAGACATGAAGGAAGTGGTCTCTGTCTTTCCAAGCAGAACATATCAACTCCAAACAACAAGATCTTGGGACTTTATGGGTTTCGATGAGAAAATCAATCGAAATGCCACTGTTGAGAGTGACATTATTATTGGTGTAATTGATAGTGGAATTTGGCCTGAATCAGAGAGCTTTACAGATGTAGGTTTTGGTCCTGCTCCAAAGAGGTGGAAAGGTGCTTGTAAAGGTGGCAAAAATTTCACTTGCAACAAGTAGGTGCCCCTCCATATTCATCAATCTTGTGGTAGCATTCGTATCCGTTTCATTACAGGAAACTAATTTAGAGACCTATTCTTTCATAAATGCCTGTGTCTGTCCATTTTCATAATTTTTCTAATGGTTTTGCTAAGGTTGTAGCCACAATAAAAATAACAATAATTTTCTTTCTGCAGCAAACTCATTGGAGCTCGATATTACACAGCAGAGTCTGCAAGAGATGGTACAGGTCATGGAACCCACACTGCCTCAACGGCAGCTGGGAATGGCGTAAAGGATGCAAGCTTTTATGGACTAGCACAAGGTACTGCTAGAGGAGGAGTACCGTCTGCGAGAATTGCAGCATATAAAGTTTGTGCTCCAACGTGCATGGCACACAATATTTTGGCCGCTTTTGACGATGCTATTAATGATGGAGTTGACATTATTACCATTTCAATTGGACTTGGTTTTATGGCAGATGTCTATGGGGATGCTATTTCCATTGGTGCTTTTCATGCAATGGAAAATGGGATACTAACCACAAACTCTGCCGGCAACAATGGTCCTTCAGATGGTACTGTGTCAAGTCCAGCTCCCTGGATATTGACAGTTGCAGCAAGTAGCATAGATCGTCGGATCATTGACAAAGTTGTTTTTGGAATTGGTACAACAGTAGTTGTAAGTCTCATCAACTTTACCGATAAACTTGTGTATTTCATTGCAATTTTCTGTTATATACTTTCTAATATCTTCATACAAAACAGGGGAATTCTGTGAACTCTTTTACATTAAATGGAACAAGTTTCCCTCTGGTACATGGAAAAGATGTTTCAAGTAATTGCACAGAGGAAGACGCAGGGTAATTTTCGTACTGATTGTATTTTAACTGCGAACACTAGACGTGAACTAATAAGGTTCTAGGGTCTGACTTGTTGCATTGCAGATATTGTAAAGAAGGTTGCCTGGACAGTCAATTAGTAAAGGGAAAGATTGTGCTATGTGATCGATACACTAGTGCTATTCCTGAAGCGTATAAAGCTGGTGCATTAGGTTCAGTTGTACTTAATTTCTACAACGATGATGATCTTTCTTTGATACTCCCATTAGCTGCGACGGCTTTACACCCGAAAGAGTATAGTGTGATGATGTCCTACATGAACTCCACTAGGTATAGTTTCTTTTGGATACTCATAAGGGCATTGTCTCAACATGTTTGCTTTCTCTAAATGATTAAATGCGTTTCTAATTGTATAGAGATCCTCAAGGAACCATACTAAAAAGTGAATACATAAAAGATCCTGCTGCACCTCATGTCGCTTTCTTCTCTTCACGTGGACCAAATCTAATTTTACCGGAAATTATCAAGGTATGGGTGTTTCTTGTCACCTACATTTATCTTCTACGTGCATAGATCTGATAGTAATAACATTTGCACTCTAATGTGTTTTAGCCGGATATAAGTGCCCCAGGAGTACAAATTCTGGCTGCATATTCGCCTGATGCTTCCATCTCAGAGTTTGAAGACAAGAGGCATGTAAAATACAAGATCATGTCTGGAACCTCCATGGCTTGCCCCCATGCTGCTGGCGTAGCTGCATACGTTAAAAGCTTCCACCCTGACTGGTCTCCGGCAGCCATCAAATCATCCCTTATGACTACTGGTATTGTCTGCATAATAGCAATTGCTTGATAGGTCACATTAGTTTTGAATTTTAAAAAATATGATACTACAGCCAAATATTTTTCTATGTTTTGTAGCTTGGCCCATGAATGATACCAGCACCAAGAGCAACATTTCCACTGGTGAATTTGCTTATGGATCGGGACACATCAATCCGGTAAAAGCTATAAACCCGGGGCTAGTTTATGAAGCTTCAAAAGAAGACTACATAAGGTTGCTATGCATGAAATATGATGAAGGCAAAGTTAGACTTGTATCAGGTGATAACAGCACATGCCCTACAGATAAAGGGTCACCACTGGATCATAACTACCCTTCAATGGCAGCTAAAGTTGCCCCAATGAATCCTTTCGCGGTTAAATTTCATAGAAGAGTTAAAAATGTTGGCCTTGCAAACTCCAGTTACAAGGCCACAATCTTTCAAGACTCCAAAGTTGAGATCAAAGTGGTGCCTGAAATTCTTTCCTTCAAGTCCTTGAATGAGGAGAAGGCTTTTGATGTGACTGTGGCTGGAAGCGGTGTGCCTTTTGGATCACAAGTTTCTACACAGCTGGTTTGGTTTGATGGTTCTCACAGTGTTAGAAGCCCAATTGTTGTATACACTGCAGCTATGCAAATGCAGGATCAATATCCTTTTTAAATAAATAAAAAAATATTTACTGATTGTGTTATGGACATAATAAAAAAATTATTTTGGCACTTCAAATATCACTTCTTACATTCCTTTACTTTATCCTCTCCCATATGAAGAGTGCACTTTGAAGGGGCGCACCTTTGAAGTGCTAAAAAGACGTTATTAAAAACTATATGACTGGTTGACTTGTGTTGATGTAGATGGTTTATAGCTCAAAACACACTCCTCATTTTACTCATTGTTTTACTTTTTCACATGTATTTCAATGTGGAAGTGAGTAGTGTCGTGAGAAGCGTGAATGTTTAGAAATTTATTGGTGTGATTGTCACACTGTCACGTGATGTTATCAATTCACTCATGTTATAACGTGTATGTTTATCTTTTGAGACAATAGTCTAAGTCCACCACATATCAATGTCTACCACTCATATGATATCAATTGATTCAGAAATCAAGGGTTAAAAACTACAACTTCTAAAAAGATCAAAAACTTGAAAATACCATTAAAGATTAAAAAAGAAAAAAGGAAATATCTCTCTCACACTCGGTGGAACTTGCAAAGAATTCTGATACCATATTAGACAACCACTCCACCCACACACTTTGTCCAAAAGATTAAGCTAATGAACAGCAAGGACTTTAGAATATTAGCAGCGTGACTTCATCCTCATCCCAATTTGTTTACACTTATAGAAGGTACATGGCATTCTATGAATTTAGAATTGTTGTTTAGGAATGAATTGTGTAAGTTAGCTGCAATACCAAATACTTTTAAAAGGAAGGAGACAAATCCTGGATGCTTAGTGGAGATGGCCAGTATAAAGTCCTCTTCACCTTGCTCACAAAGTGTTTGAGAAATTGACAATGGCTAAGCATAGAGCTCTTCTGTTTTATCATGCTTTCATAATTCTCATCCTCACTCTGAGTTTATTTTGCAAAGCAACTTCTGAGGATAGAAAGGTAAGAGTCATCTTTGTTGTAAAACAATATTCTTCTCTTTTGCTTGATGGCTAGGAAGATTAAAACTATGCTATTCAATCTGCCATTTATAACAAATAAATTAGAAATTTCATCTTATTGGGAACTCCCTCATCAGTGCCAATTATTTTTAGTTTTATTTTTATTTTTCTTCTTGAGTGTGAATACAATCATGCTGATGCAGGTGTATATTGTGTACTTGGGATCACTTCCTGATTGGGTTTTCTCACCATCTTCTCACCACCTTAGTATTCTACAGAGAGTTGTCCAGGAAAAGTATGAAGTCTAAGTGATTTTTAAGGTTACCTCTTTATTTTTCCGTTTAAGTCATAAGATAGTTTTTAATTCTTGTTTCTCTTACTCTCTGTAGTGGTTCTGCTGAAAATTTGTTGGTAAGAAGTTACAAAAGGAGTTTCAATGGATTTGCTGCCAAACTCACTGACCAGGAAAGAGAAAAACTTTCTAGTGAGTGCTTGGCGACGCTTTCTTATGCCCTTGGAAAAGAGTAATATGGTTTGGTTTGAGAATTTATCTCGTTTATAAACTGTGCATTGCAGATATGAAGGAAGTGGTCTCTGTCTTTCCAAGCAGACCATTGCAACTTCAAACAACAAGATCTTGGGACTTTATGGGTTTCAATGAGAAAGTCAAGCGAAATGCCGGTGTTGAGGGTGATATTATTGTTGGTGTGATTGACAGTGGAATTTGGCCGGAGTCAGATAGCTTTAAAGATGAAGGTTTTGGTCCTCCTCCAAAGAAGTGGAAAGGTGCTTGTGAAGGCGGCAAAAATTTCACTTGCAACAAGTATGTTTCCTCAGTATTCATCATTCTAGTGATAGAAGTTGCAAGTAATAAGTAATCTCTAGTTGGAGATCCATTATGTCAATTGTTATGAAAGAAACCTGCACAAATCACATCGGTTAACTAGCCAAGAAATTAGAACAGAGAAAAAGGGAAATATCACACATATTTACACAGTTCAGAAAATTTCTTTACAACAGTGGGAGAGACCTGAAAATCTCACCCTTTTCCACTTTTGCACTCTTGAGTTCTGGCACTCTTTAAGAAAACCACAATTTGCGGTCACTCTCACCCATATTGAATCTCTCTTAACTCTTGGTGTTGGTCCTCTTTGACCACACTCTCTATGGTGTTGGCACCTTTTGACATAGGCACGTTCTTGGTGTTTCAATGCTCTTGTGAAAAATTATACAACCGCACTATTCATGTGAAAGCATGGCAACTTAATACTTTGGGTTCAGACTACTAAATCACTGAAATCAATGCCAGTATGTATAAACTACTAAGGTTTTATTAACAATGAAAAAAATGTTCTTTTTACAGCAAGGTCATTGGAGCACGATATTACTTAACAGAGTCAGCAAGGGATGAATGGGGTCATGGAACCCACACTGCCTCAACAGCAGCAGGGAATGCTGTAAAGGATGTAAGCTTTTATGGACTAGCACAAGGAACTGCAAGAGGAGGTGTTCCCGCTGCAAGAATTGCAGTGTATAAAGTGTGCTCCCGTGAAAAATCGTGCAGTGCACACAATACCTTGGGTGCTTTTGACGATGCTATTGCTGATGGAGTTGACATTATTACAATTTCTGTTTCATTTACTGCCATAAGAGATTTCGACGAGGACCCTATTGCAATTGGTGCTTTTCACGCAATGGAGAAAGGGATACTAACATCAAACTCTGCCGGCAACAATGGTCCTTCAGGTGCTACTGTGTCAAGTGTAGCTCCATGGATGCTTACAGTTGCAGCAAGTAGCATGGACCGTCGGATTATTGACAAGGTTGTTCTTGGAGATGGAAGGACACTAGTTGTACGTACAATTGACTTCCTCCTCAAAATAAAAGATTTAAAGATAAACTTGTATATTTCATATGTTATTTACTTTTCAATGGTGTTCACACAAACAGGGGAACTCTATCAACACTTTCGGATTAAATGGAACAAGCTTTCCTCTGATACATGGCAAAGATGTTTCAAGGAACTGCACAGAAAAAAGTGCCGGGTAATTCTTGTACCCCTGTCCTTTTTTTACTGTGAAATTTATGAAGGAAATAACAAGATGCTAGAGTACTGACTTGTTGCATTGCAGAAGTTGTGAACAAGGTTGCTTGGTCAGTGATTTGGTGAAGGGGAAGATTGTGCTATGTGATCGATACACTAGTGGAGTTTCTGAGGCCTATAAAGTTGGTGCACTGGGTTCAATTTTAACCAATTACATCAATATTGATGATGCTTCTTTTGTTCTCCCATTACCTGCGTCAACTTTAAACAACACAGAGTATAATGAGGTCATGTCCTACATGAACTCCACCAGGTATAGATTCTTTTGGATACTGATAAGGCAATTGCCTCATGATGATTATTTTCATTAAAGGATTGAATGCCTTTCTTGTAGAGATCCTCAAGCAAACTTATTAAAAAGTGAAGTCATAAAAGATCTGGTTGCACCTATTGTTGCCTCCTTGTCTGCTCGTGGACCGAATCTCATTTTACCCGATATTATCAAGGTTCATATTTCTGATCACTTACAGTTATTTTACATGTTCGTAGAGATGCATAACATTTAAGCTCCTATGTGTTTCAGCCAGATATAAGTGCCCCGGGGGTAGAAATTTTGGCTGCATATTCACCTAATGCTTCTATCTCAATTCGGCAAGACATGAGGCGTGTTAAATACAACATAATGACTGGAACCTCCATGGCTTGCCCCCACGCCACTGCTGTAGCTGCATATGTTAAAACCTTCCACCCTGATTGGTCTCCTGCAGCCATCAAATCATCTATTATGACTACTGGTATTGTCTTCATAACAGATATTCCTTCAATAGTATTATTTTGAACTTTAAAAGTATGATACTACTACCAAACCTTTTCTGTGCTTGTAGCTTGGCCCATGAATGAGACCAACAGCAACATTTCCAGTGGTGAATTTGCTTATGGATCCGGACATATCAATCCTGTAAAAGCAATAGACCCCGGGCTTGTGTATGAAGTGTCTAAAGAAGACTACGTAAAGTTGCTATGCATGAAATATGAAGAAAGCATGGTTAGGCTTATATCAGGAGACAACAGCAGTTGCCCTACAGGTTCTGAAAAAGGATCTCCAGTGGATCTTAATTACCCTTCAATGGGAGCTAAAGTTGCAGCAGTGGAACCTTTTACGGTAAAATTTCACAGAACAGTTAAAAATGTTGGCCTTGCAAACTCCACTTACAAGGCCATTATGTCTCCTAATGCCAAAATTGACATCAAGGTGGTGCCAGAAGTTATTTCCTTCGCGTCCTTGAACGAGGAGAAGACTTTTGACGTAACAGTTGCTGGAAGTGGTTTGCCATATGAATTGCGAGTTTCTGCTTCACTGGTTTGGTCTGATGGTACACACAGTGTTAGAAGTCCAATTGTTGTGTACACAGTACCTAAAATAATGAGTAAAGAGACCTAACATTTCCAAATGTGTTAGTATGCCTTTTAAAGAGGCTTCATTCAGCTTACTGGGAAGAAAATACGATGCTTAAAGATTCCTTGTCATTGCCCGCTTTAAGGTTTTTTTTTTTCCTTCTTGTTTTAGCATTCAACAAAAGCCAAGCATGGAAATCTTCAGTTATATGTGCTTTTCCTATGTCTTTCTCACTATGAGCTTATTATTGTGCAAAGACACTGATGAAGAAAGAAAGTAGAATATAGAAAATGCCTTGCACCAAAACAAAATGCCGTTTAAATGTTGGCCTAGCAAAGTCCACTTGAATGACCAACATTTTCCCAAATTCCAGATTGATCCTTAATTTCCTTCAGTCTTTGAATGAGGAGAAAAGTTTGGATTAGTGTATGCTAATTGCTAGTTTTTAAGTTTATTAGTTACTGCTTTAATTGCAGACGTGGATTAGACCAGGCTAGGGCAGTGAGCCCTGTCCTCTTGAACTCAAATTCGAATCCCTCTTCCCATAGATTAGAGTAATTTAGATTGTACGCTTGTATTAAAAAAGGTTTCTACTTTAATTGACATTAGTTTTACAATAAATTGCACTTAAGCAAAAAAAAAAAAAAAACACATTACAGTTAAGGTCTGCGCAAGCACAATGTGTGGTACTTAACCTTGAAAACCCAGCAAGTGTTTTATTTATTTATTTATTTTCAGTTTTGAAATCCAATTATACCCTTCACTCATGAGAGCTTCTCTCATCTTCAACTGTTAAGCTAAAGCCCTACGCCTAAACCCCTCTGTGTAGAACTAGGGGTGGTTTCTCATCTGCCAAACAAAGCCTCATCAATCTCATTGATCAACTCGTCTCTTTCATTATACTTCTAATGGCGACTCGCGCATTTTCAAGATCAAAGTTCGCAATTTTCTCCTCGATACTCCTTCGTGGCCTAAAAAGAACAACCACCCAAGAGACCCCACTGCTTCGAAAATTCAGAATTCCAGAATCAGAAATCGAGTCGTCGAAACCCATTTGTGGGTTTAGGCTATACCACGATGGGAGGCCGAGAGGACCGCTTTGGAGGGGCAAGAAGTTGATTGGCAAAGAAGCGCTTTATGTGATATCGGGTTTGAAGCGGTTCAAGGATGACGAAGAGAAGCTTGGCAAGTTTATAAAGAACCATGTTTTGAGACTCTTGAAGATGGATTTGATTGCTGTTCTCACTGAGCTTGAGCGTCAAGAAGAGGTCAATTTGGCAATTAAGGTACTCTTTTCTGTGCTTAAATCTAGTGTCTTTTTGCATTTGCTCTTCTGGGTTGTTCTGAAATTTTCGTTCTTGGGTATATAACCTGTACTTTGTAAATCCATTTAAGTATTGCTAGTATAGAATTGTCGTGGAAAGGATCTCAGTGGGTGCTCGTTATGTGTTTGATTAAATGTCCAAAAGTAATGTGCGCTCTTGGACACCTTGAATATGCTTAGCTAATGTTTAACAGTTTAAGAAGCATTATCACTTTTCTGTTCCTGATGTAAGCCACTTCGTCAACTTAGCTTTAGTATTAGTTTTGCTGGGTTGTATTTCTGTGAGCAATGCAAGCTCGTGGTGTATGGTAAAGTTGGATTGGAGAGGGTCCTTTTTTAGGTCAATTCCATCTTTTTCGTATGGTTAAATCGGCCTTAACTTTTTCACTTGTAGTTATAGATGTTAAGATAGCTTTTTGGATTTGGAAATAGCTAGTAATTGTTAAATGTTGTTGAAATCTCATTCTCAAGATTACCATATGAACAATGACTCAGAGAAGACCACATTGCCATATGAAAGTGAGAAACAAGAGTAGTTTGTGTTCACATTTTGGGTTTCTTGTTTCCTTCAAGCGCTCAGGTTCAACCCAAACTCTTTCCCATGCACAGATGGTGTTTTCATTTTAATTGTTTCTCAGAATATAAATTATAGCATGCTGTGGTTTGCAAACTTGTTTCTCAGAACGTGTGAGAAAAAAATGGATTTAGCTCATTATTTCGAATGCAATTCCTTCTAGATTTCCACCATTGTGATTTTTGTTTCAATTGACTGTTCAACTTTTGTTTAAATTGACTATTGAGTTTTATTTTTCTTTCTCCAATTTTTGATTGGGCTTACAAGCCACTCAGTTAATTTTCAGGTGTTTAATGTGATTCGAAAGCAAGATTGGTACAATCCTGATGTGTATCTGTATAAAGACTTAATCATTTCATTAGCAAGATCTAAGAAAATGGATGATGTTATGCTGCTGTGGGACAGCATGAAAAAGGAGGATCTATTCCCTGACTCTCAAACATATACAGAAGTTATTAGGGGTTTTTTGAGCTCTGGTTCTCCTGCCGATGCAATGAACATATATGAAGACATGAAGAACTCTCCAGATCCACCAGAGGAGCTACCATTCCGTATTTTGTTGAAGGGGCTTCTACCACACCCCCTTTTGAGAAACAGAGTCAAGCAAGACTTTGAGGAGCTCTTTCCTGAACAGCATGTGTATGATCCTCCGGAAGAGATATTTGGTGTGCGCTGCTGAGGCTTGCAATCTGTGCTTCATGCCTTTTTTGTAGAACTTAGCATGCACCACACGCATGTTATATTGATTCTGTTATTGTCATCGTCCCAATTGAAGTTTATTTGGTTCCAGGTCTTCAATTCATTTCTCAGTTCATTGGAGGAGGTTGGAACGTAAAATTGCTATTCTTCTTTAGAGCATCGAAGTTCGGAGCTCTTGAAACGTAACTTGTCATGTGCTGCAAAATGTTCTTCTAGCCATGTGAACTGTTAGACTTGCCTGTGTCGCCGTTGATGAGCATGTACATTAACTGATATGAGTGAAGGTGAATTTTGTACCCTGTATATCTTGGCACAGCCAATGTCTAGGGAAGCTTAAGGCGCCCTCAGGATTTTTAGGTGGCGAAACACACTGTTGCTTTACCGTGCAAAGACCAAATTTAGCCTGGAAGACAATGGAATCGTGAAAGTTTAAATGCTCAAATAGTATGGTATAAACCGGTTGTTTGGTCTTGCCTCCAGTTTTGATTGCAAGAAACCATTTGGCCCTAAAAAAACAGCACAAATATTTCTCAGGCCAAAGAAAAACCTGTATTATAGTTTTCGTAATCTGTTCGGGTTTAAACTGCACGATATTGAATTTTCCTGTAAAAGTAGTTTGCTAAAAGATACACAATGTCCTTGTTCTCTTGCACTCAAATTCACATTCTCCTTTCAGTAGTTTAGATTATCACTTGTATATCTTGTATTCAAATTTACATTTCTCTTTCCGTAGTTTAGAGTAATTTAGACTATCACCTCTATATAATTAAAAAAAATTAAACGACTAATCAGATTTTTTTTTAATGAATCCTAGGTGAACTCCACCAACTTACCAAAAGGTTAACTCCACCGACTTACCAAAAGGTGCGCACACGTCTTTTGATTCTTTTATTGAAAGTAGATGCTGGAATGAGAATAATTCATACTTCTTTCCCTTTCTATTCAAAGTGGGAGATTCACTGTTATACTCAATATAGAGGTTCAAATTATAAAAATACCCCATATAAAATGAACTTTAGAAACACACCCAAAGTTCATTTACAACATAACAAAGAGACTTTTAACTTCTTATAAATTATAAAACTGTTATCAATTTCTTAACAGAAGCCCAACCTCAACCCCCAAAATCTCATAAAAATACCCAAAACACTTAATAGGTCATCAAAGTAATTTAATAATCAATATTAAATTCAATAAGGCTAGTTGTTTTTTTTTGGATTTGTTTATAAAAATTCAATAGTATAGAGTTTATTTATAATATTAGTGCTAAGAATGAGTATATCACTAAATATCTCTTTTTGTAACTATTATTGTGTAGTTAGTGGGGGTTAATTTGTTTATGTTTAAAGATTTATTTTTTATTTTTTATGACTTTAGTGTAGGCTTTACAGTAGTAGTAAAAAGTTGTTGGATACCGTCGCTTAATCCTGCATTGTACATTCCAAACAGTAAGGACCAAAAGCAAGGGTAAAATTTGGTGAAGAAATCCAAAAGACCTACAAGCTTTTAAATTAATAATCAAACCTATTCAATTTCAAACCAATAATTGTACCACCTTTGTCGTAAGCATTCCACTTAATCCAAAGAGAACCACTTCAAACCAAATCCACACTAAAACAAAACTAAATTTCATCTACAATCATGTTCACATAATTCTGCCCTTTCTATTCATCACATCTCATGCTTTTCGAATATTTTTCCAGTGTCGTACATATCTCAATTTTACGAGAAAGAAACTTTCCTGTCACCGGTTGTATACAACTAGATATTACGCATATCATTTTCTCATTGTTCACTAGCTATGGACCTACATAAGGACGGGTGGGTAATGGTACATTGATATTAAAAGGGAGAGAATGTTGGACCAAGCACTACTTGAAGCACATCCGACAGAGGAAACCTTATCTTTTTATCCTCTTGGTGGGATCAGAAGCTTTAACGTTCATTTCTCTTTACCTCTCACCTCAGTCTTCAACTTATATATCCCACAAAAATCAATGACACAATAGGCCATTGGCTAGGGAGATGAAGTAGAAGTCTATGTATAGGCATGAGAGCTAGAGAGAGATGAGATGAAGATACTCCACAATTATGAGTGCATCATATCAACACGGAAAATACACGGACGGTGTCTTTAGCTCAAGTGGTAAAAGAGAGTTAAGAGTTACGAATTAGAATTAGGATCTGTTAAAGCTTCGATACCCTTTGATATAACCATAAAATATAAACATATGATATCAATCTATTCAATCATCCATCTACGAAAAACGTGGCACTCCCCAATTAGTCCATGTGGAGCCCACGTGGCACTTATCCGTTACGTGTGTAGGGAAAAGATGATTGTATTATATCAAAGCGAACAGGAATATCTGAGGAAACCGCAAGGGAAGTTCCAAATCTTTGATGGGAAAAGGGAAATAAATGTTGTTTGCATGAAAAGGGTGTGTGTTTTATATTGGTGATGGTGTTACATGGGCGGGCACTACCTGCAGTGCCGTCTTTTGTAGAACTACCAATATAAATTTGGCTTCAGTTCGTGTGTGATCTTCATCACGTGCTCTGCTTTTCTAGTTTTCTTCCTCCGCAAAATCTTATCTGCTGCTTTGCTTTGTTTCATCAACTGGGTTTTTCTTGGGAACTGCTTTTTTGGAGAGTACTTCTGTTTGGAGTGGCTTTTGGAGTTGACTCAGAGAAAGAAGGGAAATAAAATGGAGAGTGCTAAGAAGCAGAGTAGCGCAGCTTCCTCATTGACTGCTGATCTCTTTGGTGTCAAGGAGCCACCACCCAAATCGTCTACTGGGATTTTTGCATCTATTTTTCCACCTCCATCTCAGGTATATCTGATTCTACTCAATTCATATTTATGCTGTCTGCTTGTTCTGCATAGCATAAGTGGCTTCTGCCAGGAAGCTGCTTTTAAAAGCAGAGAAATTGGGAGAAGATGAATTTGGCTTTTACTTGGGTTTCTTTTTTATGATAAACTTTTGTGAACTTTATAATAGAGAATTGAAAATTCACCCGCGCGCGGGGGGTGGTGGTGGGGGAAGAAAGTTATTATGGTTTGGTCAAGTTCCTTGAAGTTGCAGTGAAGTGTTTCATGTTGTGGCCAAGCGCTCCCTGCTTGTTCTTGAACCGGAGGCTGGTGACGGATTCTTTAACGGAATTCTATCGAGAAAATAGCCCAAAGAGAAAGAACAATTTGTTCCTCATAGTTCTTGCATAGCAGTTTTCTTCATGGATTCTATTTGTCTAGGAAAATATAATACAACATAGAGAATAGACAAGTCTTCTGAGACTGAAAATGTAATACAACATAATACAACATAGAGATTAGTGGAAGTGGGTAGAAAGATGAGTGTCCTTGAAAATGGTTTGTGCAGTGAAGTGTCCTGATCACTTAGAAACATAGACTTCTACTTTGTTGGATTCGTCTTCCTGTATCTGACTTATTTATTCTGATTTTAGGTGGTAGGAAGGAACTCTTCAAGTTCTGAGCTGACAGAATATTGGCAAAAACAGTCCTTGGGAAATCATGCATGGAACACCAAGCAAGGTTGTCCAGGTTTGTATCAAGCTGAATTGCTAATTTAGCTTCATTATTTTTCTCTTCTTATTCTGTGTTTATATTCAACCATGTCTCAAGGTTTCTTGACAAAGACCCTGTCTTAATTTTGATCATTTATGCCGAATTAATATAATTTCTTACAATTTACTTCTTTTCTTTTTGAAGTGGAAAATGACCATTTTGACGTATTGCTCCTAACTGAGAAGAAAGCTTGTTTAACTAGCAACCACGCTACTTTGAGTGGGGTTTAAGTTCTTAGAACTTTTCCATTTAATCAACTGCTACAACTAGCTTCCATGGTCATCAGATTCCCTGCATTCTCTACCATTATCATATGCTTCTTTTGTAATTCTCAAGAACCTCTTAAATGTTGGATACTGAAAGCTTATTGCCTCGACCTTTGCATTTTCTTAAACAATATAGCTATAAGTAGCGAAGGTGCACGCTATAGCTTACCCAACAAGGACCGCAGTTCAGTTCTTCAGGAAGAAAGAGCAGAACCATGTTATCTAAGTTCATCTCTTTACTATGGTGGGCAAGAGGTGTATTCCCAGTCCCCAAGTACCCATGCCTCTGGATCCTACCCTATAGTGAGTCTTGATAAGTTGATCATCAACATAATACATAGACTGCTGTGATATTGATAGTATCAGCATGATTAACTGATAAAAATGATGTGAGAAACTGATTCTGTTCCTTACTTATGATTGAATTAGTTCAAGAAAGATGGGGGAGAAGATGATCCAAATGGAAGCAATTCGAACAGTGCTGCCCGCGGAAATTGGTGGCAAGGTATTTCTATTACAGATGACATTGATAGTAAGTTGGTAGCATATAGAGTGATGTTGTAGAGTTGATCAGTCCCTGAACTTCCGACTTGTGCTTTTGCAGGTTCGCTCTATTATTAGGACCTTTCCTTGCCTGGCCGTATGAATTCTTCATCTATTATTCAAGGTATATTCACTTTTATATCCATTTCTCCAAATGGATTGCCCTTTTTATTTTGACATCTTATTTCAATCAGAATGTCTTTTAGCATTGTGTCTGAAAGTAGCTGATGTAAGCAGACCTTATGTACTTTCATTTTGCAGGTATTCATGAGGCTTAGGTTTTTTAAGTATGGAAGAAGTGTAATATAAATAAGTGGCTGATGTGGGCATTGGTTGCAAAAAATGCTGAGCAGGAAGTGCAAAGCTTTTATGTCGGTATGGTCAACTGTTTCTTTGGAGTTTTACCAAGAAGTTCTGAGTTTCCGAAATGTTGAGTTCTTACTACTCTCTACTGGACTACGTTTCTATATTGAGTTTAAAAGTTTTTTTTTTTTTTTTTTTTCTGTTAAATTAAAGCCTGCGATGTCGTGCAGGCTAATGGTATGAGCTTCTTGCTCTTCTATTATGAACATATATGCTTGAAGTGACTCTGGTTTCTTATGCAATGTGTTTTCTCATTATGATGGGTTTAGAGATTATGGTGTTTTGCTAAGAAATGCTACCCTTGAAGACTAATTGCATCTCCATTAGATTAGAAGTTTTCGTAGTTGCTGGTCAAGCAAAACTCAAACTTTTTTTTTTTCCTTCAAGAGAGTAAGAGGAGACATGGAATTTGAGCAGAGAACAAAAAAAATGTCATAAAGAACCTGCACACTAGCTATCCTTGGCCAATCAGCCAATTTAATGCATATGGAAATTGTCAAAGATACTTGCAGCTTCAATACAGGTTGGATCTTCAGCCCTGTCTGGCCTTTTCTCCATATGGTGGTTTTTTGTTAGAACAGCTTGATTCTAACGCCGAAAATCCGGTGACAAGGCTCTAGTTCATCTTCAAGAAAAGTTTTCTACACTAGCTGGTTCTCTGAACTTTCACAATGTTGTAGTCTGATACCATAATCATCCTTGGGGACTAGAGATATATGAATGATCTGCTAATTAAGTTAGTGTCATGGAATCTGATATTGACAATAGTTCTCCCCTCTGTTCTCATCATTGGATATGCAAAGGAAAAGCCTTTCATAAGCAGCAGCCATTTTGGTAGCAGTGAACAATTGCAAACCTCTCTGCCTTGCTGCCTGGCCTTTCTGCTTTAAGTCTCCTCTGCCATCTTTCCAAACTCTATAGAGGGTCGTCTTTAGTGTAGTTATTGTTGGTGAAAATGTATATCCCACTTCTGTGCCAACAACCACAGAACCTGTAATGCTGGCAAGCCTTGTTGCCATTACTGGCTTCCCGGAGAGCATTGCTTCTAACAAAGTATGATCCAATCCCTGAGCGCGTAGAGTCGGGTTCACAAAAATATCGACTGCGTTATAGAACTCAGCAAGCTGAGCTTGTTCCAGTGGCCCCAAAACAAGTACATTAGTTCCAAGATCTCTGTACCTAGCACCCCAAGGACCATTACCAGCAACCAGAACCACAATACTTTGCCGAAATGCTTCATTTTCCTTGAGCATTTGTTTCAAAGCCTCAAACATCAAGGGGTGCCCTTTATCCTTTACCAACCTTCCAGCCATTCCCAAAACCAGTGTCCTGGATTCAGGTACCCCAAATTTTTTCTTAAAGTCATTCCCCTTGGCAATGTCTGGCTTGAAAATATCCTCATCGACACCATTAAGAATAATGTGAACACGATCATCCGGGAGCATGTAAATCCTCTTGAGTACATCTCCAACATGGTCACTGGTAGCAACATGGTGAGCATAACTGGGGAAAAACCTCACCTCTTCAATAACCTTCATAGTTCTTTCAGTCAATGCAGATCCCTGTGGTTCTTCAGGGCTGCGCAAAAGTTCTTGTATGATGTCAGAATGGATAGTCTCATATGCAATCCCATGCCAAGTAACAGCCAGGTTTGTCTGGTTACGTGATCGAGTATGCAAGAGGCCGACACTTTCAGTGTGGATCACATCAAAAGGCCTTCCTGTTGAGTTTTGAGTTTGAAACAGCTTCCAAACCAGAGCTTGGTCCAGATACCCAGCAGCAGTTGGTTTTGAGAGGTGAAAATACAAATTGCTTATCGGGTACCTTGGGAAGGAGGAATTTGAAGAAGAAGTGGTAAAGATGTGAAGCTCATGACCCCTTTTGGCAAGTGCAAGGTGGAGGGTCAAGGCATGCCTTTCAAGCCCTCCTGCTTGAGATCTATGAGGCCATTTCTTGACAAACAGAGCAATTTTAAGAAGCTTCGGAAGCGGTTTTGAGGAAAAATCAAGCTGATTCCATGCAGAAGGGAATGCAAGGAGGTCATTGATTTGGTTTTGCTTCAGCTCCATTTTTTGGTATAGAGAGTAGCCTGGACCATAGTAATGGCACCAGTAAATGAATGAGATAAATGACCACGCACAGAACACCAAGACGATGCAACAAAGACGCCGAAAGTTCAACACAGTAACTGAATCCTTCGCCATTGAAGAAGTATACTAAAGTAAAATTTGCAACTATACAAAGTGTACAACAAGAAGAAAAAGGAAGAACAAATCTTCGAGAACTCTTTTCCTCTGTTTCTGATTCAAATGGCATCTGCACATGGCCACCTACAAGACTAAAGTACAAGAGAAGTAGATCCTATACAAATTGGCAATCTCGATAGATTGTTTATGAAGAAATACGAACCTTGTCACAGAAGCAACATCCATTGACTTCATATATTCATTTTGGCCTACCCAACAATCCAAATTTCAAGCCTTAATAAATTCATATATGAACAATTTGTCTCTACAGATAAAAAATATAAATTCAACTTCCCTTTTCATGGATTTATACTTTTCTATCGAGTAAAAGCGTGTAGCACAAGAGACACATAGATGACGAGGGCCAGAGGAACCAAAGTCACCAGAGGACCAATTGCAGCCAAAGTGTAGAAACTCCCACAACCCAACCTCCCCAATTTGATCTGAACCAAGTCCACCAGAGCCATCATCAAAAACCCACATCCAAAAACAGACCCGAAAGCCGAAACCAACGTCCCGACCCGCAAAGCGACCCTGTTCAAATGACCCATGTTGGTGCCACGGACGTGGTACCCGTAGCCACCGTCGTGGCCGGCGGCTCGGCTGATCTTGATGGCTTGCTTGAGAGCGAGGGCGACTAGGCTGGAGAAGAGGAAAGAGCTGAAGGAGTACACGTGGAAAGCAATGAGACCCTCGGCCGAGTCGGCCCCGGCGGCGCAAGCCTTGTCGGAGCCGATGAGCATGGCGGCGGGGTCGGTGGTGGGGTACCAATTGAGGCCGACGAAGATCGCGAAGGAGAAGAGTGAGTTGACGTTAACGATGCCGTCTAAGGCCATTATGTGTATGCGCGTCGTGGGTGTTAGACGGCGTGAGACGTCGGACATTTCCGTCTTCGCGGTTTTTGTGGCGGCGGCGGCGGTGGAAATGAAAACGGAGAAAACATTTTTTGTAATGTTTTCTCCGTTTTTGAAGAAATAATAGGACGTTGGGTTGTTTTGTTTTGTAGCGATATAATGGAAAACGTGGCTTTGAAGCTTGAAATTGGAACTGAGAGTAGCGTGTGTTTTCTCTTTTCTGGGGTAACGTGTTTTTTCAGACAAGGAACGAAGGAAGGGGATGAAGCAAAGCCAAAGACATGTGAGAGTGGTCGGGGGAAAAGAAAGTTTGAAAAATGCAAAAAAATTGCGCCGTTGCCGGGGATCGAACCCGGGTCACCCGCGTGACAGGCGGGAATACTTACCACTATACTACAACGACTTGTTGATTATCTATCAACTTCAGTTTTATTTAACAGTATGATTGTAAGAGAGATCAAAACTTTTTATATACCTTATAATAGATGGCTCTCATTTCTATTAAAAATATGGCGCTAAAATAAATTTTTTCTGGCATTGTTTTGTTATAATTGTATCCATTGAACTAGGAGGCATTTACACTATTTCAGAAGAACATGGCTAACTGATCATATGGTTAACTGGAGTTTTAATTTGGATTTGGGGGTTAGTTATTTGGATGAGGCCTCTGCTTGGGTTAGCTTTTTCTTGGAGGATGATTTTTTAGGTGTTGTTAGGCCTCGCTTGATCTGTACTAGTTAGTTGTCGTTTCTTTTTGGAGTTTGTCCCCCCCCTATCTCATCCAAAAAAAAAAAAAAGACTAATTGTCACTTTGATACATTGCTATTTTTTTTTTGTTGCTTTTTTCTGGGTTTTGATACATTGCTTTTCGGTACATCTAATGTAGTATCTTATCCTTTTTGCTGGGGCTAGTTAGTCCCAAGCAATGACATCATTTCCCTAATGTTATACGGCTAACTTTTTATAAGATTTAGGTGTCACGCTTGGAAGATTAAATTGATGAGTTTGAATTAAATGAGATAGAGACCCATCATCATTATCTTGATTCAAAAAAGTTGTTAACTAAATGACTTTTTCTAAGGATGTCCATATGGTAAGAAAAGTGCTCACATTCTTTTTTGAGTATATTTCAACGATTGGAACCGCCTATACTTGAGATCATTCTTCAAGAATGAAGAATTATCCCTACCAAAAAATATTCTTTAAAAATTAATCATTTAAAATGCGCAGAAAAATAGTAATTTGTTAAGTAAAAAAGAAACGAAATTATGGATAATCGTTAAACAATTTCCAATTGAGCGAAAGGTTTTACATGAATAATCCTTAAAACAAAGGAACTTTATTATTGATTTCAACGATTGTCCTTATTGCACTTCATCAACAGGTAGATATAAATAAACTTATTGAATACATCCTTGGAACTTTGCATATAAAATTAACATGTAGATGTAGCGGTACCACTATCACATTGATCACAAGTCTCAATCTGACTTGTCTAAGCTGAAAGAAACACAACACAAGCTATGTTTATTGTACAATCTTAATTAATTAAGCACTGTGATCCTTGACAATGGTGACGGCGCAGGTTGCATTTGCCATAACGTAGCTGGACACACTTCCCAGCAGCACCCTAAATTCAACAAAGCACAAATAATTATTTAATACTAACCATCAAGTGTTTGAATTTGATGTATTGGCTGTAAATATACCTTTGGATGGTACCAAGTCCCCTGCTTCCAAGGACCAAGCAGTCAAGCTTTAGATCTTCGACTGCCCCACAAAGTTTCTCTCTCGCATCACCCCAGTAAAGCTTTGCCACCACCGTCACCTAAAATCAATTCACACAAATTCAGTATACAAAACGTACTAAAATGTTCTCTCGTCAAATAGTCTGATAAGTTATCGTGTTTGTTGATTGATTGACAGTCTGATAACATACATGTTTCTGCCTGTGTGCAGTGTCAAGCAAGTCCAAGACCTCCGGATCGACCTCGACTTCGTAGTTCTCCATCACCGCTTTTTGACGGAACTCCGCCAATGGAATCAGAGCTGCATACATACACATTCCAAGCTGAAAAAATCCAAACACATCATCCAGAACATATAATAAAGCTTAGTAAATTAATAAGATATGATGTATAAGTAAAGTACGTGATCCGGTGGTGGACCAAAGAAGGTTGCGGCTCTCATCGCCCTGAGAGGGCTTGACATGGATAGCATACAAGGTGTCACCCTTTTCATGAGCCAGATTATTGATAGCCCATTTCAGAGCAATCTTGCTTCCCTTTGAGAAATCGACGGCCACCCCTATGTTTCTATCTCTTGTCATCTCGATGAATTATAAAAGTAGAAAATAAAAAACAAGTGCTCTGAGACCTGGGGAATATGATAGAAGAAGTTAGGAGATAGATCTGAGCGTTGAACTTTCGGTGGGGCTTTGAATTTTATTTAAAGTCACGGGTTTTTTTTTTTTTTTTTTTTTAATGACATACTGATCTGCTATTCTCTGGTTTAGGACTGGTTGGTGGTGGGGAAATACTCTTACATAATGATATATATATATATATATATATGATTGATCTCTTCCCTAATAAAAGATAAGAGGGGGACTAGTCCAAAGGTTGAATATTGAGTGAGACATCTCAACAAACAGTCCACTGGCTGAACAAATCATACAATTGATGAAGACAACAGGAGAAGAAGTATCCTTCTTGCTCTTTTCTACACTAGCTTAATATATTCTTCCCAAGTTTTCTCTTTCAACACTGCACTCTATAAGTTGCAAACTATTAGAAAAATTCTTTCATATGTGACCGTAACATTGCGGCGTAATGTCGAAGATAAATTACCTTAAACATTTATGGTTATGATTATTAACATAAGTAAAAAATTCTATAAGAGGTCAAAATATCGATTAGTCTTTGTGCGGATACTTGGATGCTCGGTAATAACATAAACTTTTAGAATTTGAAATTTTAAAAGTTTCAATTCAATGTACACTCTAGCTCTAAATTCTCCAAAAGTAAATTTGTGTTTATTTCTGTAAAATACTATTAGGGTTTTTGTATACATCTTAACTTTAGCATTTACAATATACCAAGTCTAGAAGTAGGGATCATCATTTGGCTTTAAGTCTATTGGTCGAAGTGGGTAGCTCGAGACATGATGGGTCAAAGTTCGGTCTAGCCTGCTCTTGAATTGGATAAAACTTGGGCTTAGGATTTGAAACCATCACCTCACTCACGGCCCCACTCGTCTAGGCCCTTTTATATAAAAAAAACTTAATTGATGCACTCCTTAGCCTCATTTTAAGCTTAATCAAATTAATATAATATGTAGGATAACTTAATAAACTTTTTATTTTGTTTACACATGTTATAAATTAAGTTAACTTTTTCAATGTTGTCTAAAAATTTGTAACAAAAATTTATAAAAGACATTGAACTACAACCAACATCCAAGTGTACTCCCTAAGTTAACCTTATTGTATACTGAATTGAAATAATATAATATGTAGCATAAATTAATAAACTTGTTTTTTTGTTTTACACATGTTATGAATTAAGTTAATATTTTTAATGTTGTCTAAAAATTTGTAATAAAAAAATATGAATTTTTTTTAAAGGGCCGACTCATCTAGGCTCATGGGCTGCCCACCCCACCAAACCCGATTAGGCCCGACTCAATGGAAAGGCTTGAATTTTGGCATTTGAAACTTTAGTCCAGCCCAAAATTTAAAAATATATGAAACCCGACATGAATTCAAAAAATTCAGGCCAGCCCGACCCAACCTCCGGTCCAATGACGAACCCTAACTAGAAAGCACCATGGTTTCATAATGACACCAAAAAGTAAAGGGAGCACTTTAGGCCTTGGTCACGAGAGAGCCCGACTGTGGAACTTATTGGGCTATACATGCAACCTTTGATAGAATGAAAGCTGCAGATATTTCGGCTTTATGGTAGCCCAAGTGGGGCATAACCTGCAGAAATCGTTGACAAAATCGCCAAATTTAAAACCAGATTCAGAATCGTATATGCACCAGAAGAAGTGGGCTACTTTCAAAGATCCAGCAATTCGACGTTTATATGTACTTGACAATATTTATTTCCTTATTTATTCTCTGCATTGTTGAGAGGTTATTGTCGGTCGTGTGCATGGCAAGCCACAAAAAATAAACACAGAAAGAAAAACAATGAAAAAGAATGTCGCGGTGGCCAAATAGTCAACACTGAACCGCATCAACCCTCAACCATATTGGTGGTCATGACACATTGACACGACCTAACTCTAACCATTTGTGACTATATTATCTTTTGAAAACATACCATTAAACAACTGATAATACTTAATGCATAAGCAAATTCGTAATATTTTACCAAACTTATTTACCAAAAATAGTTCAGCATACATTTTCTTATCATCATAACCACAAATAATTTTATTAGGACGAAACTTGTAAAAATGCAATTTCATAATCTAGTCATTCATTTTTCAAGTTTTCTTTCAAAGATCATCTCTAAAAGAAGAAAAAAAACCGTCAAAATCAAATCATAAGACAAAATTGTTTATTATTCAACCACAATTAAACGATTACAGTGAATTCACTTTGTTTAGTCTACTTATTAGATCACAATTAAATAATTACATTTTCGTTTGTTGGGACTTTCATTATTGAATGAAAGAAAATTTACATGACTGATTGAAATAAAATTTCCATGACTGGAATGAAAGAAAATTCTCATGATCTAAGGAAATAAAATTCTCATGAACAATTTGATAAGGCACAATACATGAAAAGCTTATCTAGGTTTAACGGTGGTTCGGTGGGATGTAGATGGATAGAGGGCACCGCAAATCTATCTACCGATTGGAAGGACGGAGGATAGCACAGCTGGACAAACCGGTCCAACTACCGATGCCCAACCCTTCTGAAACACAACATACCAAACAATAACTACAGCTACTACTATATCATACGTGACACTGGACCCACTTAATTACCTACTGGGTCCCACCCATGTCTTCTTTAAAACACTCACTTTTGACCCCTATTCTAGCTTTCTTGAGCTGCTTCTAATCATATAAATCGCATATTCTCTTATCAAATCAAACCCAACCCATCTCACCTCTCTCTCTCTCTCTCTCTCTCTCTCTCTCTCTCTCTCTTCTCTGCTAATTGTTATTAAGCAAGTTAATTGCTATGGTGGATTTTGAGTGCTCCTCCTCCAAACCCAACTACAAGGACTGGGATTTTAAAGCTGCTGCCAAAGGGTTCATTGGGTCATCAAATTTTAGCTCTTCTTCTTCGTCTTCTGTGCTTGAGGATGAACTCGTTTCCTCCGAGTCAGCTGATACCACTGATGAGGAAGATGATTACATTGCTGAGTTGACTCGCCAGATGACTCACTACATGCTTCAAGATGACCATGACAAAGCCAATATTAGCTCTCAGAAAAACCAAGAGGTACGTATAAAAATGATTAAACCTACGCTCTCTTTCAATATCGTTGGTATCAAAAATATTTATAAGACTAATTAATTAACTGAAGTTTATATGTACTAATTTTTGTTTTTTCAGTTATTGGGTTCTGTTGGTTGGCCACAGTACTCAACACTCTGGTCACCGCTGGGTTCGAGCTATGGTAGCCCAGAAGGACCATCTCTGGAACCAACGCCACCAGCAACACCAGTCAAAAACCACGCTTGGAATAGCTGCACATACGCTGACGTTTTGAAAAAGTTGGACAAATTAGATATAACCAACCAAGGGTTAAATTCTCCTCAGGGAGCAAGCACGTGTACCGAAGTAGCTGAGAACTCAGGTGTTAGATCTTGCTCAAAGCAAGGTCTAACTTTTGATCAAAGCCAAGATTTTCAGGTAATAAGTTAAATCTAACTTTTGGGTAATATTTGATACTGTTTATAAGTTTAAAGACTTGTAACAGATACTAATTTACAGTACATGATACATTCTCGATATGAATATATTCTCGATATGAATATGTTTATAAGTTTATAAGTAATTAACCGGTAACAAATATACGACACATAATATACAGTATATGATGCGTTGTCGATATTTTATAGTATATCTTACTCAAACATTTCCTACTTTGATCAGAAACTTGAGGCCTATCATAGGGTAAAGCAAGAGAAAATTTCAAGCAAACAAGGGTCAAGTAGTAGAGGAAGGCAAGCCAATATTGGTAATCAACAATTTGAGCCTACTAACTATAAGCACCAGCACAAAGGAGGAGCTTGTGGAAGGTCAAGGTCTCCTACACAATTTGGACTGCCTGCAGCTTCAAACCCATGGATGAGCCAGCAGGCAAGTCCGGGTATGAGGGCCGTTTTCCTTGGGGGGTCTGGTTCGAAAACCAGGTCGTCTTGTGGGACAGGTGTCTTTTTGCCTTGTGTTATTGGTAACGCGTCACAATCACCCAAGAAAAAAGGTACAAATAATTAATCAAAACTTTAATTTGTTAATTTGTCAATTTGGTTTGGTAATTAGCAGAATAATTAGTGGTATATTGTTTTGGTGTTAAAACTTAATTGTGGTTTCTTAGTCGTTGGAGTGGTTGGGTTTGAAGTGGAATCTCACCTATCCCATGTTAGAAATTAAGATATTTAATTATGTGTTGCATCTTTCGGTTTGACCCTGGATCTAATGAAGAATTGGGGTTCTTTCATTCTCAAGATTCCTTTTGGCCCCGAATCACAAATTCGGTAGTGGCCAAAATTGTTGCACGCTAGTGACTGGTGTGAAATGGAATCTTTGTTTCCTCTCTGGTCCACTTGCTTAGGGTTTGGCCAAAATTGATTCTGTTTTATTTATTTATTTATTTATCCTTTTAAAATTGGCTTCAAAATAATTGAGCAACTTCTTTTTAGGTAATTGAGATATTTTCACATAATTTCACATGTTATATTGTCAAATCATTGATGGTAATTTTGTTTAAATATGACGGCATAAGCCTGTGTAAAGACTTGTGAATTACACAAGAATGATCTTGATATATGGTAACATTTCGGTTCTTTTATCGTCTACAGGATGTTCTCCTGTTCTTATACCCGCTAAGGTAGTGCAAGCCTTGAAAGTTCACTTCGACCGAGTTGGTGAGCTACCCCGACCCAACGCTACCGGCTTCTCTATACAAAATGGTACATTTTTCAACATAAAAGTTTCTTATAACTTGTAGAACATATAATTCGATTGTCACTCTCAATACGATAAAATTTTGTTAAATATATGGTTCAAATTGACGAAGTTTGTGCATGAATTTCGGCCTCTAACTTCTTTTTCTTCTTTCTTTCGTTGAAGATGGTTTTAACAAGGGTGATAGGGCAAGCAAGCAATCAACTAAAAAACGTCACTCACGGGGTGTGCCAGAGATGAACCATAATGAGATGGGTCTGCCTCAAGAATGGACATATTGACACGGCTTTGGCACATGCTATGCCTCAATATTCACCACCCATCATCGATGTTGCTAATAAAGCTATCGTTCTCAACTACAGTCTACAGTGGTCTATGTTTTGGCATTTTGTTCTTAGAAAAGAAGAAAAAAGGCTCCAAGAAAAAGAATAAAGAGAAAAATGACGGACAGACGTCGGTCAATTAGATTAGGGAATCTAAAGATAGATAGTTTAGGACAAAACATAAAGATTCAAGAATATTATCTTCTCTTTCTTTCTTTCTATTTTTTCATCTTTTTTCAAATAAACAATAAGTTTCAATTGCCTGATGTGGACGCAACAGGCTGGTCTTTGTTTGGTTAATGCAGGGCACTGCGTACCAATTCTGCTTTCATCATGTAATTAATATTTGGCTTTTTATCACAAATGGTCTTTAACGTTTAAGATTTTATTACGAATGGTATTTGAGGTTTTTTTGTGACACTAATAGTCCTTAACGTTAGGGCTTTTTATCACAAATGGTCCCTCCGTTAAAAATTCTGTTAAGTGTCTGATGTGAAAGACAAGTGGAGCCCATATGTCCAATCACATTGTGACATGTGGATGAAAAAATAATTAAATAATTTTTTATTTATGAAAATTCCTTTTTTTTTCTACAACTTTTCATCCCCCTTCCTCTACTTCATCTCTCTCCCCATCTGCCCTCGCTCTCCTTCCTCTGCCCCCTCTCTCCCCCTCTGCTCTCCCTCTCTCCCCCCTGTCCTCTCCTTCTCCCTCTGTAAAAATAATAATATAACCCATATATCTTTCTCCATCTTTGTATAGTGGTATATAAATCATAATCCACAATCCCCCTTTGTTTTTTTTCTTGCCCATTGCCTGTCACCTGCAAGAAAAAATGGTCTTTGGGATTCTTTTATTGGTCTCTGTTTTTTTAACACAGCCACCCGCAAGCTGCAACCCACGCCCAACTCCCCTACCCTCTCCCACTGTATTTTCTCTCCTCCTCTACTCTCCCCCTCTGTTTTTAATTATTTTAAGTTGTTTGAATAAATATTTCTGTAAAAGGAAATGTGAAATTACCTTGTGCAAGTGATTATTTTGCAAAATATACAGAGGGAGATGGGTGGGTTGCGGGTGGGTGGGCATGGGGTGGTCGGGCTGTAGAGGCAAGGAAAAAAAAAAACAGAGGGAGAGGGAGAGCACAGGGAGGAGAGAGGGCAGAGGGGAGGGGGGAGAGAGACAGAGAGAGAATGGATTTTCATAAAATAAAATAAAAATTATTTCTTTATTTATTTAATCCACATGTCACGATGTGATTGGACATATGGGCTCCACTTATTACACTTAACAGAATTTTTAACGAAGGAACCATTTGTGATAAAAAGCACTAACGTTAAGGACTATTAGTGTCACAAAAAAACCTCAAGGACCATTCGTGATAAAATCGTAAACGTTAAGGACCATTTGTGATAAAAAGCCTTAATATTTTTACTTTCATCGAGATTCTTTAGTTCACTAAAGAATTGGTTTCTTCATAAAGAGTTGAAGCAAATTTTGGTTCCGATCTAACTTATGACTTAAAATATAAAGGTAAATGTTCTTCACTGGAGTTATAAATTTTTTGTCAATATCAATTTATTAAGTAATAGCAAAAATCCAAACACAACAGATTATAATTAAACTTATATAGCTATTATCAAGTAAGTCGGTACGCATATGTGTATTATATTATCAAACTTATATAATTATTATTAAGTAAGTTGGTATGCATATACGTATTATATTATCAAACTTATATAACTAATATTATGTAAATCGGTATGCGTCCTCGTATTATACTATCAAATTGTGAATCTGAATCATTAATTTAAGTAAAACTTAATTAATGATTGATGGAGATGACCACTAAGAAGAAATGACGCGTGGATATTGATAGTGGGCCTTTTAATTAACTTAGTCACCCTTTTTAGCCCACGCATTACAAAAAGATGCTAGTTTGGTGCAGTCACATAGACCATACACGTTTTGGTTTGACAAGTTTGCTGAGGGCAATTGATTGGTACTTTTGCTTCTTTCGTACACGTTGAGTGGCAAAAGTTATAATACATAATAATGTTAAAAGAAGATTCCATACCTAAGATATTATATATTGATAAAATATGAGCTTGAGATAACAGCTTTTACAGGGGAAAACAAGATTCCATACCTAAGATATTCCTTGACCTACAATAAAACAACTGTAATTTTAAATAATAACTAGTTAATACGAGCAAATGACTCATTATTATAGTGGTTTGGAGCAATTATTTTTTTAGTCAAGGTCTTGAGTTCGAGTCTTAACATCCGTGTAATGTATATGAGTTTAGTATATTATCGTTCAATAGGAAAAGTCCTATAAATAAAAAAAATAAATAAACTAGTTAACATGGTGTTACTAAAGCTACACGACAAATAAAATAAAAGCAAAGTGACAATGTCAAGTGACCTGTTGAATTAAATACCATTCTAGCAAGAGATCATAATGTGAAAATCAAATATTTTTCTAAGATTGTTAAATTTCAGAGTTCATAATCTGATTTATATAAAATTGAACCAACTTTTATGGTTTAGCTAGTAGCTTTTCATGAGAGGGAAAACATTCCCCGTGAATAAATGAAAGCAAATGTATCCATCTTGACGTCTAAAGACTTTTTTTTCCTTTTTATTTTTTTAAATACAAATGATAGTCTAAATTATAAGAGGAAAGAGAGGTTTCTCATACACATACTATCAAGATATCATATGGGTTCGAACTTAAGACTACTAGTCTGCAAGTTATAGTTCTTTTTCATTGAGCTAGACCATTGGCAAAGACTTTTAATTTTAATTTTAATACAAGTGATAGTTTAAATTACTCTAAATTTATCTAGTCTACGAAAAGAGAAATTCAAATTTAAGTACAAAGTGATGGGCTGACTACCACGGCAAACTTTGTTAATCCACATCTGCATGCAAAGACATTAAAAGCGAAAATAATAATACAAAATGATAAATTTGTAATACACTAAAAAAGTGAACACTACCTATATTAAAAAAATTAAATTAAATAAAATACTACCGAATTGTAATTACTAAATTTCACAACTACCTTACCATCATTAGTTTGTGAGTCGAGTTGATCAAATAAGAACTCTGATGCTAAGCATGTTATTTGTCTTAAATTGGCAAAGCAAAATGGCACGAAATTACAATATTAATTCTTAATTAATGATTATTTAAAGTAGGTCTATAATTTAATAATAAATTGAACGAGAGCTAAATTCTTAACGTGAATCTACATGTACATTCACTTTGATGTAAAATAACAAGAAACTTCTGGGTTATCTTTTTCTATATCATATATGTTTGGCTCTCCCAAAACGCTACCTACTTAGTTACAGATGACAATTAGTTTATAATCAAGACTCATTCCTTTTACCAGAAGATGCATATATTTTATCTTAATGACAGTAATATCCCGTGAGTTAGGTAACTGTAATTATCGTTTGTTGACGCTGTCAATGCAATGCGTTACATATGGTTTTTACTTTTCACGAAACCCCCAGAAAAAGACAAATTGACCGAAAAGGTTGAAAGGGACACAGAAGTTACAGAGGCATATTAATCTTAATGCTGGTGTGTTGTGTGTGGAGATTTGAGTGTCTCTTTTACACTTACAAAAGCTATGCATAGCTCACGAGTAGCTAAATGTAAATTCCAGAAGGCTTTGAATAAATAAATAAATAATTGAAAAAAAAAAGAAAAGAAATTGCAACTAAATTCATATTGAGTAACTTTTTGGAATGATACCCTACAACGGAAGATATATCTCCTTTGTCTACAATATTAATCACGTGAAGAGTAAGGTAGGCACAAAAAAATATACCGTGACACGATAGATTTTCTCCCAATAACAACCCCTACCCTTATGTGAACTGCAAATGATCATTTGCATACACGCCATATGATTTATTTTCATGTCAACTTTAAAAAAAAAACGTCCATTATTAGAAGTGTATGTTAAATATCCAAAATGCCAATCTGAATTTTGTAGAAATCACCATCAACATTCATCTTATTTGATTGGTTTTTTGTTTTATATAAAATCTTTCAAATAAGACAAAACAATAGCCAAATATCCCCCCGAATGCTAATGCCATTGCTACGTAAAAATTTAATTCTTGTAAAGAGACCTTCCGATTAGAGTCATCGATCTGCATTTGATTCAAATTGCTCAAATCACCATCAGAGAATCAAAACGCATTGCAACTTGCATTTGATAAAAAAATTGTGTTTATTTCCATTACGACTTTTAAAGTTAAATTCTAATTTTGTCGTTATTCGAATTTTTTTAATTTATTTTTAATACAAACGATAATTTAAACTACAAGAAAGAAAATTTTCTCACTTTGACACACTATTCTGCTAAACCCTATTGGCATTCGAATTCCTTTTTTTTATATCTACCTCAAATATCTCATTTTCCATCTGTTTCTATCATTTCTCTCCTCATTTATTTAATTGATTTTCATCATAAGAAACAAAAACTCCCAGGCACAAATGATCCCTTTGACGTACGTGCTCATCGGACTGCCAGTGCCAATCATTTTAAAACAAACTTGGGGCACTTGTTATACCGAATTAATATATATCGAGACTTTGGAAGCAATTGTGGTTGACACGTTACGTTACTGCAGGGAGAGGGATAAGTTAATTTCTTAATTCCAATCCCCAAACCCTCACGTAAGTGTGGGAGGGAATTAATGGGTCAGTAAAAGAGTGCCCTGAGGTTTTGGGTGTTTCATAAAATCTCTTGACGATTCGGAAATTACACTATCTTCTCATGTTTTAAATTGCTTTCACAAAGCTCTTTTAATTAATTTTCTAACTAAATTTTTTTTATGTCATCAAAATTTTTTCTCCAAACAATATTAACCTCATAAATTAGATTGCACATAAACACTTGAGGCCTTACCCTTGAGTTAATTTTTTATTTGAATAATTTTTTTAAAAGGAAATCACCAATTTTTTGGACGGAAAATAATTTTAAATCTCACACAGTGTGTTAGTTTAATTTTTAAAACATGAAGGTGTTTTGTGAAAACATCACAACCCTAAGCCCTTGAACTATATCCTAAATCTGCTCCAAAAAAAACCCATTATTTTTAGATCCACAAACCCAGACGAGGCAAGGCGTGCTGTTGTTGCAACAAACCGTAAGTGCCTGACCCATAACCCAAACTTGTAAAAACAATTTAAAAATATTTTTTAGAAAATCCACCATAGCCAAGCCCATTTAGAAAAATACTGTAGCATAGCCCAATTAGAAAAAGTATTGCAGCCCAATAAATTCACTAAATAAATAAATAAATATAGAGATCGATTGAATTTGAATTTGATTAAATAGTCCAAACCTAGTATTAGGTTCTTGGTGTGCTCTCAAGTAATCCTAGATTCAAACTCCTATGGTATTTGTCTGTGTGAGTTTTCCCTTTACCCCTTCCTAACTTTGGCTACAAAAAAAAAAAAGTCCAAATCCTAGTGCTTGATGCTACTTCACATTATTTGCAATCGGCTAAAATTATCAGGTCACTTCAATGTTTTGTGTGTTAAGCGTTGTATCTTTTAATATGAGTAATATATATATATATATATATATATATATATATATATATATATAAAACTAAGTGGTTAGGAAATTTACTTTTTGTAGTGGGTACTTCAATTATGCTTAAAGGAACTAAAAACTTCTACAACGTACAATATGATTTATGATACTAAACGACAGAGATGGGACTCTATCATACCTGGTAACTCCTAGGATGAATATCATTTCTAACGTGTGAAACTATTATCAGACTTTTTTTTGGGTTGCCAAAAAGAGAGAGGATGTGAATAGAATCAAGGGTTACAAAAATGGTTTAAGCAAAAAAGGTTTAAAAAGGGTTACTCAATAGAATCAATCACCTCGAAAGCGATACTGAGGGAGGGTGGTTTTCTTACACGTTGTCAAGATACTGCGGAGTTTTGAACCTTAAACCACTAGTTTGCAACGGCAAGTTAATGCTCATCTCAAATACATTAAATGTAATGTGATTCTTGTTTTTTAGCAAATTTAAGTTTATTGTCAAATTCATATCCTTTTTTTTTTTTTTTTTTCAAATCCCTCCATCCAAACCAAATTATCAATGAAAGATGTAAACGGGGCAAGGCAAGTCATGATCTTATGGCATAAATCTTTTTCTTAAAACCTGAGCTGCTCTCTCCCTATGTGAGTTCTAAAGGAAAACTCCATAGGTGGGAGGAGGAAGAAGCGTCACTGCCCCTCCTCCCCCTATTCTCTTCTCGTCTTTTTCTTTTAGGTTAGTGAATAAGTCTACTGGGGCGTTTTGAATAAAAAGTCATTTGTGGTGATTTCTTCTAAGGCATGGTTAGATTGAAGTTCCCCATCACCACTTTTAGTATATGTTCTCAATCAAATTCCGCTTCCAAAATCCGCTCCCTAATGCCGCTCATGTTTTCTAAATTTGATTATACATCATCTTTAACGGAGGTTGTTGCAAATCTCCCAATTGTTCTTTGGCAAGATTGTTGTTTTCATTTATTTGTTCGCTCTTATGCGCAAGTAGATCGCTGGAAATCATATTTATCAAAATTTATGTAATGAAGTTTCTATTTTATTATAAAATAAAAAAATAAAAAAAAACCTCCATCCAAATACAACTTAAAACCCCTGAATTTAATAAATTAAATTATAGTCTCTAATCCATCCTTAATTAGTTTAGTGATACATTTCTTACAAATCAAGATATCCCATTATAATGATGTCATCGTCGTATCAGTAAAGCTCGTCACTGGCCGGGCCTGGTTTTAAAGAGGAGAGAGAAAATATTGGGCCGGGCCGGATTTTTTTAGAAAATTCAAAGCCCAAGCCCGCCCCATGAGCCGGGCTTGAGAAAGCCCATCGGGCCGGGCCTAAACAGGCCCTACTTCATTAAAAAAAATCATAAATTTAATCATAAGGGCATTTTAGTCCAAATTTGAGATTAAACTAACTTAATTCCAATATTTTTACATCAAACCAAATTTATAAAACATCCAATAAAGTCACACAACTTATAAGATTTTCTACAAAAATAATAAAATCAAGTATTATTTTTGAGGTTATTACATAATTAGATTGTAATACATTTTAAGAAATAATTTTAAAAAATAATAAGTATCAAAAAAATAGTTTTTTTAAAGGATGGTATGAATAAATATTCAAATATTTTGTGATGTGTTCAAGAAAAGCATGATTATATTTAGTGGTACGATTATGTTTCGTGATATGATTATATTTGGTGATGTGATATGTTGTTCATCTTATTTATATATATATATATATATAATTAATAATTGACACAAATTAATGTGCTAATGATCCAATTATAAATTAGGAATGAGTAAAGAAAAGTAAATGAAATGAAACAAATTATATATGTGATTTAAGTGATATAATCCTAAACCTAAACTCTTATTTATACATAGTTATATATGTATGTGGGCTTAACGAGCCGGGTTTTTGTGGGCAGGCCGGGACGGGTTTTTTTAGGCTTAATCAAGCCGGGCTTATGGGCTGGGTCGGGCTTTAGACACTCAAGTCCAAACCTAGCCCGGCCCAAGACGAGCCGGGCCATCTCAAAGCTCATAACAAATAGGGCAGAACATTTTTTCGATGGGCCAGACAAACCTCCATTAGTCCATGAGCCCGCGGGACCAAATGATGACTCCTACGTATCAGCACATCTATGCGTTAAACTGCTCAAGGATTCAAAAGGTTGGCCCTTTAGCCCATGGTCTTTAATGAATATTGACTTGACTTGACTTAATTGTGATGAGAGCAAAAGCTCACCCTCCCCTTCACAGCCACACATATCAAAATCTTGGATTGAAAAAGAAAGAGATAATTCTGCAAAAATTCTGAAACCAACACTAATTTGGTAAATATCTATCGTCTATATTCAAGACCACCAAACAGAATCTGAAAAGAAATCCATAAAATCAAGAAAAAAGAAGAAGCCCCATTTAATATTTCCATTAATAAAAATAATCAACAACTCATAGGAGGAAGATCAGAGTCCTTTTCATCCTCAGGATCTGGTTTCTTGGAAACCCTACTCCCAAACAGCAAGAACCCAACAGCGTGCCCAGCAACAGCCACAAGAAACACACCAACATTAAACGACATGACGGCCAACATGACCATATAAGCCAGCCCAACCCTAATGGTATGCAGGAAAGTCTGGGCCAGTCCACAAACGACGTCGCTTGAGCCAGCCTTGATTAAACGACAATGAGACAGCCACTCGACGATGACAGCTAGGGCAAAGACAAAGAGCAGACACATGTAATACATGCCGGTGCTTGAGCCTGGCCACTTGGAGAAGAGCACCTCGGCGTTCGTGCCCCAGAAGAAGGTCATGTGCATCATCATCTTATGGTGCATCATCCCATTTGAGCCGCTCATCATGGATGATGGTGATGCCATGACTCCCATATGCTCATGTTCCATACCTTCCATCTCTCTTTCTCTCTCTCTCTCTCTCAAAATTTTGCTTGTGTTTGGGGTTTGAAAACTTGAAATGAGTGAGGGCTCTAAATGCATTTAGATGGGGGTATTTATAAGGATATTAGGGTGTCTTAATGAATCTGTTCGTACACATTGGGGCTCGTAATGTGTAGTACAAAGATAAAACTCAACTGGGAAATTTGGGAATTTACAAATATGTATATGCAATAGGTGCAAAACCCTTGCCAAAATAGCTCGATATATACAGGGGTATATCTGTCATATTACATCATTTTTAAATGAGAATCAAATATATATATATATATATATATATACCACCAAGAAAAAACCCTGGTAAAATAAAATTGAAAATTATTATTTTTGGATTCAAACAAAATCAACTGTTGTTTTTTGTAAATATTATCTGGGCAGTATTCTTGTGTAAATAAAAAATGGTCCTAAGTTCACCTGAAAATTCATCAGTGATTGCTATCGTTTTGAACTTTGAACTGTAGTTTTTCATTTTTCTTTTGGTTTTTGTTTTGTTTTCATCTGGGAATCGTCAATTCACCGGGTCAATGAAGATGGTACATGGCAGTTTCATGAAGAAACGTGTGTTGCATGGCACTGCCGTGTATGAATCGCCAAAATAAGAGAAATGCCGTCTAAGGTCCAAGTCCTTTTGTTTTTGGTCGAGTCTAAGGTCAAGTCGTTTGTGACTCTTGACGCACCCGCGCCGCGGTGTTTGATATATAATATAGTACAAAATAGCAGCCTAGAGAAGAAGAACAGTAGTACAGACACATGTATATCATATCTTAACAAGAATATATAAACTAATTGCATAGTTAAATCCAAGACATACTCTTTAAATATTACAAGTCCAATTTTAAACAATGATTCATACAACACAGTTATGTTACCAATTAGTTCTTGATCTCTTCCTTTTTCTTATATAAACATTTGAACTAAGACATTAGTCGGGTGTACCAGTAAATACTTTTAAAGAAATGCTAAATTTGAATGACCCACTTATAATTCTATTTCTATTCTTAACTTTGAAAGAGATGCTAAATTCGAATGACCCACCAATTAATAAGAATTGAAAATTAACATTCCCAATTTTCCACTCCCATTTCTGCTCCTAGTTCCACTTAAAATATATAATTTTTTTTCTTTTTGAAAAAACGTTTCTTTCTGCGTTTCCGTGAAAGCAAAACCCAACCGAAAGAAAAAGTGGGAAACTAGGCCAGTTAAGTAAATTGAACAAACGCTTTTCTCTACAGCATTGCGTTGCGATTTGAGTTGAGACAATTGTGTTGTGTGGATATTGTAAAGGAGAGCGTGAAAGAAATGGCACCGTTGAAAGCTTTGGAGGCAGAGTACCCAATACTCGACCCCAATTTCCAGGCCTTTTGCGCCTCTCACGGTATTTTCTCAGGTGAGTTCCATTCCATCACTTGTAAAATTTGCTTTAAACCCAATAAAGTACATAAATTTCTATTTGGGGTCTCTTGGATTTTGATACCCAATAGAGAATATGAATAGCACAAGTTCAATTTTGTGTCTTTTTTTCTATTTGGTGCAGTGGAAGATTTCCTCATTCATGACCTCTATGAATTAGCTGCATTTGTAGAACAACAGCCTACATCTGAGATACTAAAGCAGGTTTTTTTTTTTTCCCATAAGAATTTTATTTTGCACAGATTCATGTAATGTTTTAACAAAGATACATTCACTTTAAACAATTATATCATGTTATGTTTGGGCTAGCAGGGCATTACTCAGGTCCTCTCTATTATTGACACTCAGCATCAACCATGGTTGAATGGTATGGAGCTTTTAGATGATGCTCTACATAACAAGCATGTACTGTCAACTGGGTGTGAAGGGTATGCTTAGCCCAAACACTGACTTATTCCTTTCACTGCTTTTAGACTTTTAGTAATACTAAATGTAATGTTTTTCGGGTTGCCATGAACCAGAATTGATTTGTTACTAGGAGGCGGATTACGTGAGGGACAATTAACTGAAATTGTTGGGCCATCTTCTTGTGGTAAAACACAAGTAAGTAATTCACTTTGTTCAGCAATTACATAAGGTTATGATAGCAATGATTTCAAATTTTCAGTTTACATGTCACAATCTTTTATTTGGGTTGGGATGTCATTGCTTAAGTACACTGTGCTGCGCCTACTTTGTGATAACCTAATAAAGATTTAAGCATATCACTAATTCACTATTTATATTTGTGACAATACCGTGATTAATCGTATGATATTTGCACAGATACTGGTAACAACAGTTGAAAAGTATATTTAAATTCTTGGTAATGTTCAGGTTTGCCTACTTGCTGCTTCAAATGTTGCAACGAAGCAAATGGGTAATGTTGTATACCTGGACACAGGCAACTCTTTCTCACCCCAACGAATTGCCCAGTTTGTTGGTCATATCGCTGGCTGTGCCTTTGATGAGGTCATACCATCAGTTTTAGAGTAGAATTTTCTTTATTTTGTTTGTTTCAGTTAGCCCTTTTATACAAGTGAACTACTGCACTCTCTGATACTATCTACATTGATTTTAACTGTAGGCTGGAAAAAGAATTTTTCAGAGGATAATGAACAGCATTGTATGCCATTCTGTGTTTGACATCTTTACAATGTTCAGCGTGTTACATCGGCTAGTGATCAATTTTCCATCTCAGGTTCACATTGACAAGATGAATTTCCTTCCCATTTCTGGATAGAGTTTCAAATTTTACTTTTATTGAACATATGATCTGGTTCCAGCTGCAGAAAGGAGGGCAGGTCCGGTTACTTATTGTTGATTCGATCTCTTCATTAATTACCCCGATTCTTGGGAACAGTGGTTCACAGGGTATAGATCATTGTATGCAAATCACAGTTTTCTTCAGTTTCTTGTTTGTTTCATTAATGTCTTTCCTTCTCTCTTCTCTTTTTTTTGTTTTTAAGAAATTGTTTTTCATCCAAAGAAGGTTCACTTCAGTAGAAATGTTTTCTAATTTTCATATTTGTCCATTCAGACAACTCAAAAATGTCATATGCAACTCGTGAAGATGAGAGCTCATTGACTCATGCTTGTGGAATAACTGCAGGATGTGCCTTGATGATATCTGCTGGGTATATGTTAAAGAAATTAGCACATGAGCATGATGTTGCGGTACTGGTAAGTTTTCTCTTGGATACATGTTATGCACAATTCTCAGCTTAACATAATCCACAGGTGAACCACTGCCTTCTTAAAATTAACATAGAAAAGCTGTGGTTCTATAAAGTTCATTTTGACATGTAGAAAATATAATGTTTATAAATTTTTAAAGCTTGGATCAGTTTCCATTTCCGCTTCAAGCTTATTTGCGTCTCCATCATTCTAGTTTGGAAGGGTTCATTGAATAGGTCTTTAGTTTATGCTTTCACCTTCGCAATAATTCTATAAATGAAATAAATGTGAAGGTGACCAATCACACAGTGGGTGGGGAAAGAGGTATTCCAAAACCCGCCCTTGGACAGATCTGGAAGAGCATCCCACATGTGAGGTTTCTACTTTCTGGTGATCATGGAAACAATGTCCGGAGTATTTCAGTGCTAAGACACCCATCTATGGTAAACTTATCCGCATTTATCGTGATTGTGGTGCATATACTGTTTAAACCGGATTTGCGCACAGCTTTAATACTATTACTTGTTTTCCTCCCTCGTTGCAAATAATTCGTTGTTTTTCGCTTATGGTTCAGATTAGCTGAAGAATGCTCCTGTCAAGGGGTAAACAGCTGCTCTGGCACTGAAGTCTCATAGTTAGCATTACTAATGCATCTTTATAACTTCTTGTATTGTTATACTACTTTTCCTTTTCTAGGCTTCTGGCAAGGCTGCAAAGTTTTCAATTTAGGAGGAACAACGTGGTTGTTTCAATTTGTACTTGCCACTCTACACGAAAAGGTAGGAAGAGTGAACGATGTAGAAAATTGAAACTATTCCATAATGCAACTGAAAATAGAAACAGAGAATTATAGCAATTATGGTTGATTCAATTTGTACTTGTGTCCTACGCGAAGGTTAGGAAGAGTAAGTCATTTACAAAACTGAAGCTGCTTTGTAACACAATACTGTTAACACCTTTATAGGAGTGCTCTCTTTTACCCATTAATTTTCTTTGCCTGGGATTCTCTTTTATTCATTTATTTTTGCCTCGGAGTGCTCTCTTTTAGAGATTCTGGGAATTGGGGCTACATGTCTAGAATGCAGTTGTTTTTTTTTTTTTTCATTTTATTTATTTATAAATTTTTATTTTTACGAACTACAGGAAAACCGATTTTTTAGTGTATAGTTTGACATTCCATAGCTGTTGTCGTTGCCGCCGCCATCATCGTCACAGCTCGATGGAGGAGGCAATCGAACGGCTGGAATTGATTGGGTTGGAAAACTTTGGCTGGTTTGGAGCCCGTCCAGCCTCCCACAAAGCTCCTCTTTTCATCTTCTTTTTTTTTATTGTCGGAATTTTATTACTAACAAAAGATTACAATCACTAGTAAAAAAAACCCCTTGCGCGACGAAAAAAAACTATTCATCGCGCAAAGTCACTTTGCGCGACGAAACGTGAAACTTCGTCGCTCAAAGTCTTGCGCGACCAAATTTTGCGCGACGAAAAATAAATCGTCGCCCAAAGTCACTTCGCGCGACAAACTTTTGCGCGACGACAATACATCGTCGCGCAAAGTCTTGCGCGACGAAATTTTGGGCGACGAAAAATAATTCGTCGCCCAAAGTCACTTAGCGAGACAAACTTTGCGCGACGAAAATACATCGTCGCGCAAAGTCTTGCGCGACCAAATTTTGCGCGACGAAAAATAATTCGTCGCTCACGCGAAGTGACTTTGGGCGACGAAAAGTAAACTTCGTCGCGCAAAGTCCTTATAAAAATAAAAAAAAATAAAAAAAATATTTTAAAAAAAATTTTCCATGACGTAATCCAAACATTTTGTCACCTAAACCAATTTATTTTTTTTTTTTATTTTGTATGCATAACACTTAAGAAATTAAACGGTATATATATTTATTAAGTAACTTTAAATTTATTATTTTAGATCGGATCGGATTTTTATTAGAAAAATATATTCTTGTTGTTGGGATTGGGTTTTTGTTAGAAAATATATATTTTAAATTGACGATCGAATTATTTCATTGTATTCATATCGGGTCAAGGAGTGTAGTAGTAAAAAATCATCAAAATCGGAGTTAAAATAACCGTTAAATCTTGATTTTTCATTATAACCGTCGAAAAGTTTTATCCCTTACTTGATCTCTGAATGTTTATTTTTTTCGATTTCTGGCTATATGATCTCGAAGTATAAACAAACAAGTTTGATGGTTGGATCGTTGAAACTAGTTTTTTTGAATGCATATGCCATCAAAACAATATATTCACTAACAATTAAGAGTTTATTTATACTTTAGTTAAATATAACATAAGATTTTGTGGTATCCACTAGTGTAAATATTTTAAATTGAAGATCAAATTCAGTCATTGTATTCATATAGGGTCAAGGAGTGTAGCTGTAAAAAAATCATCAAAATCGGAGTTAAAATAACCATTAAATCTTGATTTTTCATTTATAACCATCGAAAAGTTTTGTCCCGTTACTTGATCAATGAATGTTTATTTTTTCCGATTTTTGGCGTATATGATCTCGAAGTATAAACAAACAAGTTTGACGGTTGGATTGTTGAAACAAGTTTGACGGTTGGATCGTTGAAACTAGTTTCGTAGAATGTGTATGCCATCAAAACAATATATTCACTAACAATTAAGAGTTTATTTATATTTTAGTTAAATATAACATAAGATTTTGTGGTATCCACTAGTGTAAATATTTTAAATTGAAGATCAAATTCAGTCATTGTATTCATATAGGGTCAAGTAGTGTAGCTGTAAAAAAATCATCAAAATCGGAGTTAAAATAACCGTTAAATCATGATTTTTCATTTATAACCGTCGAAAAGTTTTGTGCCGTTACTTGATCTATGAATGTTTATTTTTTTTCGATTTTTGGCGTATATGATCTCGAAGTATAAAAAAACAAGTTTGACGGTTGGATCGTTGAAACTAGTTTCGTAGAATGCATATGCCATCAAAACAATATATTCACTAACAATTAAGAGTTTATTTATACTTTCTTTAAATATAACATAACATTTTGTGGTATCCACTAGTGCAAATGTTTTAAATTGAAGATCAAATTCAGTCATTGTATTCATATAGGGTCAAGGAGAGTAGCTGTAAAAAAAATCATCAAAATCGGAGTTAAAATAACCGTTAAATCGTGATTTTTCATTTATAACTATCGAAAAGTTTTGTCCCGTTATTAGATCTCTGAATGTTTGTTTTTTGTGATTTTTGGGGTATACGATCTTGAAGTATATACAAACAAGTCTTATGGTTAGATCGTTGAAGTGTGTGTGTGTGTGTGTGTGTGTGTGTGTGTGTGTGTATTTATATATATTTATTTATTAAGTAGCTTTAAATTTATTTATTTTGTACATATAACACTTAAGAAATTGAATAGTATATACATTTATTAAGTAGCTTTCACCTTAATTATATTTTAAATCATAAAATAAAATTTTTTTATTTTTTATTATTCATAACAATTATTTTTATAAATATTGTGCTACGAACCAATTTTTCGTCTCTCAAAAGTTTGCGCAACCAACAGTTCGTCGTACAAAACTCAAAAAATTTGGGCGAGTACCAAAAATGGGACGCGGGTTTTTAAAATTAAAAAAAAAAAAAAACTTTAGACTTTGCGCGACCAATATTTTTTGTCGGGCAAAAATTTGGGCGGGTACCAAAAATGGGACACGGGAATTTTTTTATATAATTGTTTTAGACTTTGCGCTACCAATATGTATTTTTCCTCGGGCAAAAATTTTAAGATTTTGGCGGGTACCAAAAATGGGATGCGGGAATTTTTTTTTTTTAAAAAATAATTTTTTAGACTTTGCGCGACCAATATTACTATATTCGTCGCGCAAAACTTTGGGAGACCAATATGTTTCGTCGCGCAAAACTTTGCGCGACCAATATACATTCTTCGTCGCGCAAAAATTTGGGCGGTTACCAAAAATGGGACTCGGGAATTTTTTTATATAATTGTTTTAGACTTTGCGCGACCAATATGTATTTTTCGTCGCACAAAAATTTAAAAATTTTGGCGGGTACCAAAAATGTGATGCGGGAATTTATTTTTTTTTAAATAATTTTTTTAGACCTTGCGCGACCAATATTACTATATTCGTCGCGGAAAACTTTGCGAGACAAATATGTTTCGTCGCGCAATAATTTGGGCTGGTACCAAAAATGGGACGCGGGGAATTTTTTTATATAATTGCTTTAGACTTTGCGCGACCAATATGTATTTTTCGTCGCACAAAAATTTAAAAATTTTGGCGGGTACCAAAAATGGGATGCGGGAATTTTTTTTTTGAAAAAATTATTTTTATACTTTGCGCGACCAATATTTTTATATTCGTCGAGCAAAACTTTGCGCGATTAACCCTATTTTCGTCGCGCAAAAGTGATACGGTTTTTAAAAACCGAAATAACTCCTCCACCATTTTCTCAATTTCTTTCTCTACTCTTACCTCTCCTCTCTCTTTTCCTCTCCCCAAATCCCACCCTTTCTCTCACACTCACTCCTCTCACTTAATCTCTCATCTCTCTCTTCACTATCTCTCTCTCTCACTCACTCTCTCATCTATCTTTTCACTATCTCTCACTCTCTCATCTCTCTATCACTATCTTATCTAATTCTCTCACTTCTCCCTCTCATTCTCACTCACTCTCAATCTTGCCAAAAGGTATATTCTCTCCAAATTTTAAATTTTTTTTCATTAATATGTGTTTTTGGAGTTAGTTTTGAGTTTGTGTGGGGTTTGGGGTTGAGTAAAGGGGAGAGATTGAAGTTTGGGTTGGATTTGTGGTATAACAATTTTAGGGGAGATTATACATTCTTTTTTTTTGTTGTTGTTGTTATTTGACCATATTTGTTTTTTTTTGTAGGTAATCATTGAGACTTTGATGGCTAAAGTTGAGGATTAGGAAGCTATCAAAACATATTATCCACCACTACCACCACAATATGCTTGTATTAGGATTTTACTTTGTTAATTCATGTGTACATTTTGAATATTATATATATATAAATATTTATTGGATAATTTGATCACTATTTTTCATATGTAATTTTATTTTGAATATGTCAATTTAAATTAAAGTAATTAAGAAAAATCTTACAATTAAATTAAATTTAAAAAGTAAAAATTTGAAAAAATTACTAGAATTAAATTAATATCAATTTAAATTAAAGTGATTTAAAAAAAATCATACAATTAAATTATATTTAAAAAGTAAAAATTTTGAATAAATTAATATTAAAGAAATAATAATAAAAAGAAAAAATTAGTTTATTTTAATTAAAAAAATTTAAAACACAAAAAAAATATTTCGTCGCGCAAATATTTGCGCGACGTTATTGTTCGTCGCGCAAAACTCTAAAAATGTGGGCGGGTACCAAAAATGGAACGCGGGAATTTTTTATTTTTAAAATTTTTTTGAGACTTTGCACGACCAATGTTTTTTATTTCGTCGCGCAAAGTTTTGCAGGACCAATATTTTTTCGTCGCGCAAAGTTACTTTGAGCGACCAATATTTTTTCGTCGCGCAAAGTTACTTTGCGCGACCAATATTTTTTCGTCGCGCAAAGTCACTTTGAGCGACCAATGAAAAAACTTGGTCGCGCAAAGTCTTTCTTCACGATCTTTGCGCGACGGATTCTGCGCGACGAAGTTTTTGTCGCGTAAAAATTTGTGCGACTACAATGTATTTTGCGCGACGAAATTATCTTCGTCGCGCAAAGTGTAAAATGTAGTAGTGAATAGGGCAATTACACAAAAGTAATTTTCACATAAGGAATTTCTTTCCGCCCTCGATCGTTCACTAGTTCCGTTGAACATTAATTTATGCAAGCCATGCAAATGTTTATGTGTAAAATGTTTCCTTGCAAACAGGCTTACTAAGACCATATTTTCTTTTCGCCCATGATGCCTCTGCTTTGGCTGCACCGCCGTACTGACTTTTAAGACTTCAACGGATGTGTGGGACGAAGAGTCCAAATCATCTCCTGAATAATATTAAGGCTTATTTGTTGAAATGTTCTTTGTGATTTTCAACAAATTACACCCACTGTTGGAATAGATTACACACAAAGTGAGGGACGGAGAAGATAACTGATCAGACTTGGTGGTTTTATCAATGGTTCACGGAATGAATTTAAGGGGAAAACATTTCCCATGTCATTTCCCAAGGAATGAGAAATGGAAGATTCATTTCCCACGTTTGGTAATGCTAGGAAAGTAACCGAGAGATATCGCTTTATTTCATTTCCCATGTTTGTTTCGAGTAGGAATGGAAAATAAAGTTTGTATAAAATTTCAATTATACTCATATTAAATCAAATAAAAAAAGAATGCATTTAATGATTTATTGTAATTCTAAATTGTTAATGGGGACAAAATTGTCATGAAAAATGTTTATTTAATATTAGCTCATTTCCCCAAACTTTCCCATGATGAGGGAAAACAAAACCCAAGTTGGGAGGATGACTTCACTTTCCCCCCTACTTTCCCTTGGGTCAGGAAACGATTTTCCATGCCTGGACTTACCAAACATGGGAAAACAATTGATTTTCCATTCCCAAGTCTCTTTTCCAATGAACCAAACAGGGCCCTAAGGTTTCGGTTTAGGTTTACGGACGAATAGCTCATCAACCACTACCTGAAGCTCAAGATCAATGGTTGTAATTCTGAGGTGGGGCAACTGGATCTCGCAACTCAATACTTTATTTTTTGTTTTTGGTTTATAATTTTACATATTTGATTGTGACTAATTTCAAACATTTTTTTATATATTTGATTTGATTTTTTAATTTTCATTAGTTAAAATTACCAACATACCCATGCCACATCAACATTTTAACCATTTTTATATGAAAACTAACAGAATGGGACAACCTTGGTCACATAATGGAAGTTCATAAGGGAAATTGAGTCATTTAACAGGTCATAGGGCAAACTGAGAATATTTGGAACGCACAAGGGGCATTTCAACAAATAAGCCTAATATTAATAGAGGAGCTTTCCTTTCGCGAGGAGAGAGAAAGTTAGAGATAGTAAGTTGTTCAATCGCCTAATAATTAGATTAAGGAATTGACCATAGTTTATGAATGCTGCTATTTCTACTCCTATGTCCTATTTTCTCATCCGCCTTATTTTTTCACTCACCATTTAAATTTTAAAAAACAAAATATTATCTTTCCACCCACCATTATTCCTAAAATACCCTTTAATTATTCACACCTAGACACTCACTTAAAAACTTTTTAACCCTAACTTAACATTGTTGAGTCCAAAAAATTAGAAAATGAAAAGTATCAGTTTAGTAGCCGCCGCACACTCCACCAAACCTAACAAGAACCACCTATGATGTACCTAAACCCTAAACCCTGACATGCTCAAGTGCTCCAATGATGTTATGCGCATGTTCCTTCTCGTTGTTGGCCCTCCTGCAGGGTTTTGAAAATTATTGCAATTGTGAAATTGGGTTGCTGGGTTTTGAAAATGATTGAATTTGTAGAATTCGGTCTGCTGGGTTATAAAAAGTAGTGGAATTTTTGGAATTGGGTTTTCTAGGTTTTCTAAAATATTGAATTTATGAAATTGGGATGGTGTGGTTTTGAAGAATTGATAATATGTGGAATTGGGATTGCGTGGTTTTGAAGTTTTGAAGAATGTTGAATATGTGGCTGGTGGTGAGGTAAGGAGGGGAGGTCGGTTTGTGGTGTCGGGTGGGTGGTTTGGTGGTTGTTTGCTGGGCTTTTGTTTTTTTTTTTCTAATTTTTTGTTTTTATTTTATTTTTATTTTTTTTAACTTAACAGTTAACTTAGAGTTAAGTGAGTCCAGGTGTCAACAATTAGCTAAGGGATAGAGAAGTCAATTTACAAAGGAATAAATTTGTCTTAAAATTTTTGAAGATAAGGTGAGTGGAAAAATAGGACAGATGGGTGAAAATAACAGCACTCTAATTCTTAATTTAAACTCAGACTAAAAAATGACTAGCATATATAGTACTGGGTGATATGGTATGGTTCGTGTGGGTGTTATTTAAAAATCCTTTGATTCGGGTATTTCTAGTAATTTAAATATGGGTGTGCAATTTAAATATGGAACAACTTTGTAATAACTAGTAATTTTTTTAACTAGTAATGAATTTAATTATAACGTGGATGGAGAGCCTAATTTTTATGTATTTTTGTTGAATTTTTAAAAATAGGGACCAAACTAGAAGAGTGCAAAGTACAATTACTCCTTACCATGACAATATATACGTGGTGAGTTTGAGACCTAATTATGGTTGGCACCACTGTCCCATCCCTAAAGAACGATGGCAGAAGTAAGTTCCATTAGGGCTTTCTTTTATCTTTTTAATTTTGAGAACCGCAATTCGTTGGATTAAATTTTAATAAGGTAGCATATGGAGAGAAGAAGTCAAACAAATTATAGTAGAGAGAATCCAAATAGATGATCTGAATCCGTGTATTAATATAAATACACTAAAGTTTAATACTCATGGAACTGTATGTGCCAAACATTTTGAAATTTAAACAAGTAATGCCTGCGAGTGGTTAAATTTGCAATAAATTCCAAAATTTAGGAGGGAAGAATTCAACGCAAAACCAACATTTAATACAGCCAAATAATAGGATAAACTCTAATTAGGGGTAATTTTGGAATATGAAAAGTATAGGGTAAGACGATAGGGTAAGAAAAAATTAGTTTGAGGGGGAAAGCCACATTTTCTATACAAAATATTCCATATAAGAACCATTACACAGTTAGCCAGTCTTCTCACAACTAAGCTATAGCCATGGCACTTGAGCTAGTCCTACTCATGATCCTCTTTCTTCTCTTAGTTATCCCTCTTCTTTTCTTCCCAACCCTAACTTCCAAAATATTCCAAACCCACCTTCACCTCCCTCCAAGCCCCTTAGCTCTACCCATCATAGGCCACTACCACCTCCTCGGCCCTCTCATCCACCGCACCTTCCACAACCTCTCTCTCCGCTTCGGCCCCTTATTCTCCCTCCGCCTTGGCTCGCTCCAATGCGTTGTCGTTTCCTCAGCGGACCTAGCGAAAGAGTTCCTCAGCACCCGTGAGCTTTCCTTCATATCCCATGCTCAGTCCCTCGCCATTGAAAGCATAACCTACAATGCTTCCCTTGCATTTGCACCCTATGGACCTTACTGGAAGTTCATCAAGAAACTGACAGTGAACGAGCTTCTAGGAAACCGTAGCATCAACAACTTAGTTTCCATTCGAACCCAAGAGTATCTTAGGCTTCTGAGGTTCTTGGCCAAGAAAGCTGAGAGTGGTGAAGCTGTGAATCTCACTGAGGAGTTTCCGAAGCTTTGGAACAATGTGACCTTGCAGATGATTGTTGGGAATCGGGGTTTGAGCGCCGAAGGTAGGGCTGTGCTGGCCAAGGAGGCGGTGGTGGTGGTGCGGCAGGCCACGAGGCTTTTTGGAGAGGTGAGTTTGTGTGATTTTTTTTGGGTTTGTAAGAAGTTGGATTTGGGAGGGTTTGTGAAGAGAATTGAGGAGACGCATAGGAGGTTTGATGTGTTGGTGGAGAAGGTAATTAGAGAACGAGAAGAGCTGAGAAAGAAGGAACGCATGGAAGAGGAGGAGGAAGTGAAGGATTTTCTTGATACATTGCTTGATATGTTGGAGGATGGGAGTGCTGAGGTTGAATTTACAAGACTTCACATTAAGGCTCTAATTACGGTAATGATATCTATCTATAATTCTTGATTTACGTGTGGGGAGATTTAAGACAAAAACTTATTTATTTCATCCAAGTTTTTTCTTTCATCGCATATATCACAAAAAGAAACCATATGGGAAAACGTATAGAACCTATCGCCATGAGTTTGAACTTTGGAGGTTTTATATGTTGAAGAAAAAAAGAAGATTGATAATTAAATCTTTTGAGAATACTTATAGAGATAATCAAATCCAGTCGTTGATTCTTCATAATGATTTACAACTTTGCTTCTCAATATTCTTGGTGTATGTAGAAATGTATTCTGTGAAGTCAAAGTGCAGATATTGCATTGGTATATGAGTTACTTTGCCTTAACATGTTGCCTTGACAATGTATTCTAGATCTAGGATGATGTTTTACTTTACTAAAATCAACATAAATATTCTTTTCAGGATTTATTCACGGCTGGAACTGACACAAACGCAATTTCACTAGAGTGGGCATTGGCAGAGCTCATCAACCACCCAAGAGTGCTCAAGAAAGCAAGGGAGGAGATCGATCGAGCCATCGGAAATCGACGAGTAGCCGGAGAATCGGATGTTCCAAATCTTCCATACATCCAAGCCATCATAAAAGAAACATTAAGGTTACACCCACCAGTGCCTTTGGTCACAAGAAACTCTGTACAACTATGTAAGATAGGGGGATATGACATCCCTACGAACACAATGCTACATGTGAATGTTTGGGCCATTGGAAGGGACCCAAAGAACTGGGAAAGCCCATTGGACTTCTGGCCTGAAAGATTCTTGCAACTCGGTGAGGACGATGGCCAGATGAGTGCAGTGGATGTTGATGTTAGGGGCCAACATTTTCAACTCATGCCATTTGGGTCTGGGAGGAGGGTGTGTCCTGGTATGACCTTGGCCATGAAAATGTTGCCTGGGGTACTTGCGGCTTTGATTCAGTGCTTCAATTGGAAGGTTGATGGGTCTGATTGCAAGAAGATGAATGGTGATGATGTTCTGGAAATGGATGAACGCCCTGGATTGACTGCTCCGAGGGCGCATGATCTTGTGTGTGTTCCTGTTGCCCGCTTCAGCCCACTCAATATCCTTGACCCATAAGGCAAACTTTTTTATTTATATGTTGGTCATAAAAATATTCTGAAAGTTTATTGTGTGTGTTGTTGTAATACCCATAAAGGGAAAATAACTTTAATATATCTTTTTATTTTACAGCTTTAATGAGAAAGAAATAGCTTCAATTTTTCTTAGTTCTGATGGGAAAAAATAGTAAATGATAAGGCTAACAAAGTGTTGAGGCTCAAAAAGTCATGACAAAGCTCAAAAGCATTTAAAGCCTAATATGACGTATGAAAGAGTGCTATTATTTCTACCCACCTATTCTATTTTCCCACTCACCTTATCTTCAAAATTTTATAAACAAATTTTCCCCTTTATAAAATGACTTTTAAGGACTTAAAGAAAAAACCTCAACTCTAAAATAAAAACTCAATTTCATAAGAATTAAAAAAGAAAAAAAAATTCGTTAATTAAATAAAGAGACGCCAAACAATGAATGAGATAGAAAGGGTATTTTTGGGAGAATGTTCTATTTTTATATATGGTTCTTTCTGTTTTTAGAACAAAGAGTTCATGAATTCCAAACTGAAATTGGGATGCTTTCAAAGCTTAGACACAGGCATTTAGTCTCTTTGATTGGTTTTTGTGAAGAAGACGGTGAGATGGTTCTTGTTTATGATTACATGGCTAATGGGACTCTAAAGGAACACCTGTACAAGAGCAACCAACCTCCCATGGAAGCAAAGGTTGGAAATTTGCATTGGAGCTGCTAGAGGATTACATTATCTTCACACTGGTGCCAGGTGCACCATCATCCATAAAGATGTGAAAACCACAAACATTCTATTGGACGAGAATTGGGTAGCTAAAGTGTCCGATTTCGGTCTATCAAAATATTAATCAAAATCAAACCCATGTTAGTACAGTGGTGGTTGGGAAATAAAAACATAATAAAGAAAATATATCTCCCCAATATTAATGAATGAGAGAGGGAATTTTTGGATTCAAGAGACAGATTCGCTAGTAGAGAAAGGAAGAAGAACAAGTAAGAGGAAGAAAGACATTAAACTCGGCGTTTATTTAAGAATAATTTTTATTTTTTAATTTATGGGTTTTTAAGGAAAATATATTTGTATGTTTTATTTATGAGAAAAACTAAAGCAGAGGATCCGGATAAGGATGGCAAAAATCCCCGTAGAGGCGGGTCCCTGACCCTAATGGAGGGAGATTTCGGGGCTAAATGGGTATCGGGTAAGGGGATTCCCGAACTTGAAAAATCCTCGACGGGTATGGGGAAGAGATGGTATTGGCGTCCCCATCCCCGAACCCGACCCGAAAATATTTATGTTTATATTTAAATAAATAAATAAATAAATAAATAAAATATTTATGTTTAATCCTAAGTTAACTTCCTTCTCCTAATTCTTCCTAATTTTCTATGGAATTTCATATTGATGTGATTTTGAATAGTTGAGTTGAACTTTATAGTTAATTTGGATGTGTTGAATGATAATTTAATATGAAAATTAATGTTAAAATGTATGATAAATATTTTTTTTATGCAAAAAAATCAGGGATTCAGGGCGGGTATGGGGGATAGTCCCCTGACGGGGGCGGGGGCGGGGACGGGGATTCCCCGAAACCTAATAAACGGGGATGGAGAGCGGGGATGGAGATGGTATTGTCATACTCAGCCCCTACTCGACTCGTTGCCATCCCTAGATCCGGATCCCTAATGGATTAGCAAAGAGAATTTTTTTGAATTAATAATTAAAGAGTATTTTAGGAATAATGTGGGTGGAAAGATAGGATTATGTTTTTTTTCAAATTTACATAGTTGGTGGGAAGATAAGGTGGGTGAGGAAATACGACAGTGGGGTGGAAATAGCAGCACTCCGTATGAAATAGGGGATAAATTGGTCACGTATTAATTTCAATTATATTTTCGGGAATTAATTCGACAAAATAAATATGTACACACAGTGGCAGAGCCAGGAATTTATGTGTTAGGGGGCCAACATATAAACCAAATAAGGCATTAAAAAATTTCAAATTTTCAACCTTAACAATGTTTGTAAATAATTATTTATTCAATTAGGTATCAAAATAACACTCGTCGTTCTTCTATATCTCGAAAACCATCTATAATTGAGTCAAAGCTAAACTGTTCTACAATTTGCCTTTCGATTTACATAATCAAAGAGTCTGTGAGAAATTCATCTTCCATCTTGTTACGAAGCCTAGTTTTTACTATACGCATAGCAAAAAATGATCGCTCTGCAGTTGCAGTAGAAACAGGAAGAGTAAGCACAAGCACTCTGTAAACAAGTGGATATGTCGTTGATCTTCTAGTCGTTACCATCCATTGAGATAGATCAGAAATTGTTGACAAGTTTTTGAACTCTGGAAGTCGAACGATGTCACTCTCAAAATGTTGAAGTTGTCTTCTCAAACCTATCTTCTCCTGATCTTCAAAGTCTTGGGGTAGAACTGATCTACCAATTGACAAATATCATCAATTCTAAAAGAGTTATTCACTTCACGAGGATCCAAAGCCAACCCCAAAATAAGCAGCTCTATTGTTTGATCACTAAATCGGCTATTTAATTCTTGGAGTTGAGATTCTATTGCAGCATAAAACATATCTATCATGTAATAATGCTTAATTGTAAAATCATCTTGTTGATGGCGAGCTTGACCTCGTCTTGCAACATAACGAGCATTCATATCTAGGATATCTATGTTCTGTGCTTCACAAAAAGAATTCACCTTGGTAAGCAAAGAATCTCATCCGTCATCTCTTAATTCTTGGATGAGTGCTTTAGTGGAAGAAACAAGATTCATGGCATTTATTATGTCATGGGATTCACATTGCAAAGCTTGACAAAGATCATTAGTGATCTCTATAGGTTCTTTCATAAGATGTAAGATAAAGACAAATTCATATGAAGTCATTGCCTCATAAGTTGCATTAGCATCTCCTCATTGAGAATAAGTAGTTTCATTATCAATTATATTAATTAGAACTGTACATGTTGCACTAAACATATTTACCAAGCTAGTAATTGATTTCAAATGAGAACCCCAACGAGTATCACCAACATGTTGTAAGGTGCCAATTTGGTTCATTCGTTTCGTAGTCTCGAGCTCATCAATTGCAATCATGTGCTCAATTTCAGCAGCTTGAGCATTTTTCAGTTCATCATTACGCTTGCATGAAGCACCAACAATATTGACAAGTCAATTTAGTGAAAAAGTGGTGAACATGAATAACTTCTCTTGATGATGCAATTAATGTCAATTGTAATTGATGTGCTAAACAATGAACATAGTAAGCATATGAGCAATCATTCAAAATCAAAGCTTGTAACCCATTCCATTCACCTCACATGTTACTTGCACCATCGTATCCTTGTCCTCTAATATTTTGAATATTTAGTGAATTATGAGACAATATAGAGTATATACCTTTTTTCAGAGTTAATGCCTCAGTGTCTGATACATGAACAAGCTAAAAAAAAGGCTCATGAATAAGACCTTCTTTGTCAACAAATCGCAACACTATAGCCATTTGCTCTCTCTTAGATTCATCATGCGCTTCATCAACAATTATACAAAACTTTGATTCCCCAATTTCTTCACAGATTGTTTTCTTCACTTTAGTTGGAAAAACATGTAAAATTTCTTTTTGGATCTGTGGTGACGTGTAAAAGGCATTTTTGGGAGTTTTATCTAAGACAACTCCAGTAACTTTTTTATATGCAGCCAATATTTCTAACATTTGAAGAAAATTTCCACGATTGATTGAATTCTTTTTTTCATCATGGCCTCTAAAAGCACATCCTTGGAATGCAAGCCACTTGATTGCTTCAATTGTTGCCTTAAGTCGTGGTCGATTGTCTGCAATTTGTTGGGAAGATAATTCTCAATGACTTTCTGTATATGTTGGGATTGATTCATCAAATTCAAACATGATATTTCAGCAATTTTATGAGGAGAGTTGGGATCTTTCCCCTCGTGATTTAGAAAAGAACAAATTTTCCCATCTCTAACTTTCTTCCAACTTTGAAATCCCTCAAAAGCGAAAACATTTTTCCCAGAATGTCCAGATGGTTTGTTAAAAAGATAGCATAGTAGACAAAAAGTTGCATCTTTCACAGGTGAATATCCTAACCACAAAGGAAATAGTTTGACCCATGAACTTTGAAAGCTACACTGATGAGTTACTGATCCTGATTTTGGAGACTTGGAAAGTATAGGTTGGTATGGACCGGCGTTAATGTAAGCTCGTCGAATTTCGTCACCTTGATTAACATTCCATATTTGTGGACGTAGTCCTGGGTCGCGCTCTAAAGAACTATGATCAACTTCATTGTCAATTGTCTCAATTCTTGGAGATCCATAACGATTTTCAGACGCTATTGTCTCAATATTAGAATCATGTACATATAAGATAACTTCAGATATTTCAGTATGTTTTCTTTTGAAAAATCCATCAATTCTAGGTTGTTTCTGCATCTACAAACCAATTACAAATTTTATTAAGGACATGATTCATAAATTATACCACACAAAAAAGTTTATATTCTATGCATAGAACATATAAAATACGACACATATAACTATAACAATGAAAACTTCAATTCACACTCATATAAACATATACAAATATATTCACATTAAAAATAAATAAACAAAGGAAAAAAACTATGATTATGTAAAGTTATCTAACCTGAAATTAAAAATTTTGAAGCAGGAGGTTGGAGAGCAAACAACCAAATTCAATTATTTTCTTTTGATGTGTATGGTTGCTTCAAGCTAAGTTCATGTTGCTTTATATAGGAACAAAAATTAAAATCCCAATCCTTTTTTACTTGGGTAAAAGTCTACTTCCTATTTGATAAAGGAGATTTTTTTAAACTTTATTTGATTGGCTACTTTTATTTTTTATTAATATATTGGTGGGTCCAAAATTATTTAGTCTTCCAAAATTATATATTGGTGGGTGGTGGGGAGTACAAACAGTTTATTATTATATAAACTTCTTGAATGTGTAGGAAAGCAAGAGCAAAAATTAAATGGAGTAAAATTTTTGGAGGGGCCCAGGCCCTTTCAGGCTTTAACAAGGCTCTTCCACTATGTACACAAGCTTTTATACAAATTCTAATAGCATCCATGTCATGCTAAAAACCTATTTCTTTAATTCTGATATGTCCTTAAGCTCGGTCACAAAAGCCCAAGTCATTGTAACACATGCCCAAGCATTCTAAGCACATGCCAAATAACTTAATGCCATGCTTGTCACATCCCGGGATCAACTCCGCCGTAGCACGATATTGTCCGCTTTGGGCCCCCCTCTCTGCCCTCACGGTTTTGTTTCTGGGAACTCATGAGCAACTTCCTAGTGGGTCACCAATCCTGGGATTGCTCCAGCCCCTAACTCGCTTAACTTCGGAGTTTCTACAACTCCGAAGCCAGTGCGCTCCCAAAAGGCCTCGTGCTAGATGGATGCGGGTGTGCACATATAAGGCACATCACCCCCTCTCCGTTGGTTGATGTGGGATCTTACAATCCACCCCCTTCAGGGCCCGACGTCCTCGTCGGTACACTCGCACCACACGGCAGAGTGGCTCTGATACCAAATTGTCACATCCCGGGATCAACTTCGCCATAGCACGATATTGTCCGCTTTGGGCCCCCCCTCTCTGCCCTCACGGTTTTGTTTCTGGGAACTCACGAGCAACTGTGGGTCACCCATCCTGGGATTGCTCCAGCCCCCAACTCGCTTAACTTCGGAGTTTCTACAACTCCGAAGCCAGTGAGCTCCCAAAAGGCCTCGTGCTAGATGGATGCGGGTGTGCACATATAAGGCATATCATCCCCTCTCCGTTGGTTGATGTGGGATCTTACAACGCTAATACATTTTTCCTATGCCAATCACCTACCAAGCTCACATGAACCTAAGTTATGTGGTTTACCGGGCTTGCATGAGGGATTGTGGTGTGGAAGGTTACGGAGGTCCACAAGGCCCACGGAAGATCTTGGATAATGGAGATTTTGGGCTAGATACTTGGAAGCACCAAAGTCCAAGCCCATTACTTAGAGTTCTCCAATGTGGGTGAGCAAATGAGATATTCTTCAAGCACTTCCTTTTACCCATAGGAAATAGTTATTTTCCAATGCCTAGCTTTACTTGTTGGAAATAAGAATGTCCTAATGCTCCATATTACCTGCTGAAAATAAGCCAATTCCAACACTTCCTTTTACCCACAGGAAATCGTCATTTTCCAATGCCTAACTTTACCTACTGGAAATAAGAATGTCTCAATGCTCCATTTTACCCGTTGGAAATATACTAACTCTAACACTTCTGTTTACTAATTGGAAACCAAAGAGAGCCTTCACCTTCTGTAAATTGGGAGGCATAACCTTGGCAAAACCAACTCCTTTTGGTTGCTGCTAGGGGTGGGCACGATTCAATTTGGACCGGTTTTTGTCTCTAATTAGAACCGATTCGGTACTATTCATACGGTTTAGTTTGGTTCGATTTTAATTAAAAAAAATTCAAAAACTGTCTAGTTCGAGTTGAACTGGATTATTAAAATTATTAATTTTTAATACAATTTTCAACTGAAATTTTATTTTTTTACGTGAAAATTAATAAATGATTCAATTTCATATAAAAATAAATATTAAAGCTAGAAGAGAGAGATGTTTTGAAATTGAACTTAAATAAATATTAGTTATGAGATTAAAAATATAACATTGAATATAAGTAAATATTGAAATTATATACATTTTCATTTGACCAGTTTGGTTTGGCCTGGTCTGATTTTTGAAGACATAGAACCGGAATCAAAATTGATCCAAACTGGTCCGGTTTTATTTTTGACCGATTGTTGACTTTTTGGTTAACTCTATTTTTTTTTCAATGCGGTTCGGCTCGGCTTTCCGGTTTGAAAGCCCACCCCTAGTTGCTGCAAGCCTCTCAGCAACCATGAGAATTCACCTTTCTCTTAGCTGCTGCAAGCATCCAGTGACCATCGACCGATTCTCTTGGCTGTTGCAAGCTCCCAGCAGCCATCACAACCATGTCTCCTATTTTCTCATCCTTGAAATCCTTGATCTACTCTATAAAGCCTCACCTCAAGCATAAGCCCAAGGTACTACTTCATCCTCCCACCTCTAGAACTCATAAATCTTTACAGAATCATAGTCATACACATCATAGCCTTTAATTAAGCTTTTCTTTCCTCACCCATGCTTTTTGAAACCACATTCATTTGACTGCTATAAGCATCCCAACAACCATCACAGCCAAACAATCAAACCACTATAGCCATAGCTTCAAACAATAAATTTTCAACACCCAAACTCAAGCATATCAAACACCAAGCCAAGCACAAGCATTCTCATTTGCTAAACTTGTAGGTCTTTAGCTCCCACACTCCAAGCTTTCATGCCAAGCTCATATAATCTCAGTTCAACATTCGCAAATCATCTTCACCCATTTTCAGAGCTGCCAAAAACATCAACGCAAAACACGTAGCCCCTGGAAGAACAACAAAATACTCCCTCGGGACTTGCTTCTCATTTGGGATGCTTTGGGCCTAGTTCTCGCTAACTCAAAAAAAGGGGCAACGAAGATATGAATTCACAACTCTATGTCGGTCCAAGAATGAATAAGCCTGAACAAGCCTTCTGACAGAAAAAGGCCTCAAGACAAAGTAATGCTTAATTTTGATATTACGTGGCAAGGAGATTTTAAGGTTAGAGTTTAATGTTAATGATCATTAGTTTAGGGTATGTTATACAGATATTGACTCAAACACAATACATATTGAATACGTTATGATATCTGATAGACACAATTTTGGAGTATCTTTCAGACGCAATAGAAAACAATCAAATATTTTATTTTAGGTAGAATAATGGAAGAGGAACATCAATGTATTGCCAATCTTTTTATTTTGTGTCATTTATTATCTTTAAGCTTTATATTATTATTATTTTAAAATTCAGTATGAAATGAAGAGCAGAGATAAAACTGGGTTTCAGTCTAACTAAAACACAGAGATACTTGACCCAAAAAAAAAAAAAAAAACTAAAACACGGAGATAAATAAGCGCCAAAATAAATCCTGGCGACAAACAAATTGTTCCCTTTTCCCGCTTCCATGTTCCATTCAAGAGCCAGAGCGATCAATCAAGCACACGCAAACCTTCTTCGCCATTGCAGCAATCCCATACAAGCCCAACAGCCAGACCATACTTTCCGTCCCAACAAACCCAAGACCAAGCCCCACCGCGAACGACTTCACAGAGACACCACAAAGCTTCGCAGGCCCATCCCTTTCGTCTCCGATGTCAAAGAAGTTGAAGACCCAGAAGAAGCCTTGTCTCTCTTCTACGAGTACCACCAAATGGGCTTCAAGCACGACTACCCTTCTTACTCTGCTCTTCTCTACAAGCTCGCTCGTTCTCGAAACTTTGAAGCCGTCGAGACCATTCTCGGCCATGTACGAGATCGAAACATTCATTGCAAAGATACACTTTTCATTGCTCTGATTCAACATTATGGGAAGGCCAATTTGGTAGAGAAAGCCATTGAGCTTTTTAACCAGATGCCTTCTTTTAATTGTGTCCGTACATTGCAGGCCTTCAATGCCCTCCTTAATGTGCTTGTTGATAGCGGTAGGTTTGTGGAAGCGGATGAGATTTTTGGTCGGTGTTCTAAAATGGGTTTTCGGCCGAATTCGATTTCGTATAATATTATGATGAAGGGGTGGCTTCAAAAGGGTGACGGGGAAGAAGCTTGCAAGGTTTTTGATGAAATGCTTGAGAAAAAAGTGCAACCTAGTGTTGTGACGTATAATAGTCTTATAGGGTTTTTTGGTAGGAAGGGTGAGTTGGAGAAAGCTAATGGTTTGCTTGAGGACATGAAACAGAAAGGGAAGTACCCAAATGCTGTAACATACGCATTGTTGATGAAAGGTTTCTGCATGCTAGGAAAGCATGACGAAGCAAAGAAGATGATGTTTGATATGGAGTATCGGGGTTGTAAACCACGGCTTCTGAATTATGGTGTTTTGATAAGTGATCTTGGAAGGAGAGGAAAGATTGATGAGGCAAAATCTTTACTTCAAGAGATGAAGAAAAGGCTGTTTAAGCCAGATGTAGTGCTGTATAACATATTGATTAACTTTCTGTGCAAGGAAGGTAGGGCTGCAGAGGCTTATAAAGTCTTGATTGAAATGCAAGTTGGAGGCTGTGTGCCTAATGCAGCTACATACAGGATGATGGTTGACGGGTTTTGTCAGATTGAAGATTTTGAGGGAGGTTTAAAGGTTTTGATTGCAATGTTGACAAGTAGACATTGTCCTCGTTTAGAAACATTTGAATGTTTGGTTACAGGTCTAGTAAAGTGTGGGAAAATTGATGATGCTTGTGTTGTCTTGGAGGAGATGGAAAAGAGAAATATGCAATTTTGTTTTGAAGCTTGGGAAGCTCTAGTTGTGGATGCTTGTGGTGAGAATGTTGTTGCAGGGGAGGTTGTGACTGAACTAATCTCTGTCCATTAATGGTCATCAAGGAAGAAATGAACACATGCCATTTTGGCGTGACTTCTGTAGCTCTTTCAAGCCCCCCATCCCGCACGGAGACAACGCAATAAAGATTGGTGGCAAGCCCCTTGTCCCACATTTTTAATGGGTGCTTTTAGCAATTATTGAGCTTTACCATCCTGGAGAGTCGTGCTAATATCGTATGATAGTTTAGTTCAATGGAAAAAGAAAAAAGAAAAACTTTATCCACAAGAGAATCATAGTGCTGCTTGACCCATGGCTTGGAGCAAGAAGAAATGTGCTCGTTTGGCTGATGGGAAGGATAAATTTTTTTTCTAAGGTATTGGAACCTCTAGTCTGTGATGCTTGTAAAACAGAACTAAGCTATGCCCACTGGTAGGCTTCACCAGAAAGAGGAAACTTTGTTTAAGAATTGAAACATTTCATCAATATAATGGGTGGTTGATGCCAAATGTAGGTTTAAGAAAGCTCACTATGCTTGCGGTTGTTCAAATAAAAGTTAGATAAGCATGTAAGCTGAGCTAAATCTATGACCACTGCAGTATTCAGGGAAGAGAGGAAGTTTTGTTCAAGAATCGAACTGTTGATGCGAGCGAAGTCTTGTTTCTGGGGAAGCTCTAGTTAGGAATGCTCCTTGTGCAAATAGAGGTTTGACAGGCATGTAAAATTGAAGTTATCTTTACCCACTTATGGGCTTCGGGGAAGAGAGGAAGCTTTATAAAAGTTTGTCAATATTTTGGAATGTCGATGCCAAGTCCTTTGTCTAACTTTTAATGGGGGAACATAACTGCTTCCATGTCGACCATGAAAATGCATATCTTACCTCTATTTCGGTTTTTGAGTTAATGTGCAGTAAAAAGTTACCTTGTCTCTGTGCCGATGAAGAAATATAAATTCTGAAATTAAAACATTGTTGGCTTGTTCTTCTTTTCTTGCTATGAATTTTGCTACACAACATGGAGATTAGTAGAAGCAAAAGTATTACTGATCCAAGAATTAAAAAATTTATTAAAATTAAGAAGAAAGAGGAGTTGGTCATCACTGCTTATAAGTCCTAAACAAAACTAAGGTTTTAATTAAGTGTACATTATGTTTCAACCAATACATCAGTACCAGAAATGCAAGTCCACCTACTCCATGTTATCAACTCCATCTCATGATTTGACCTTAAACTTCTTAAAACTCATAGTATATATAGCCAGCCAAACTGCCTTGATTCATCATCAATCCATCAAACAAAACATTCTCAAGATCACAAACTGTTCTTATATTTTCTCCCTTTCCTCCCAATCCCATGGCAACCCGAAAGTCGATTCCCTTGCCCCTCAAGCTAAAAATCTGGCCAGTTGTTCTTGCTCTAGCCATTCCATCCATCACCCCGGCCTGAATCCTGGATGAGGAAAACCCTGCAACCCCTGAGGAACCTGATACAACTCCAACACAGACACCTCTTTCCAATGTTGCTCCTGCTGCAGCTACTAGTGCCACAGTTTCCAATTCAGAGGCCTACCATCCATTAACCTTCTTCTTGCATGACATTATTGGTGGATCAAACCCCTCAGCCAGAGCAGTCACTGGGATTGTGACCAATCCAGCAGTCAATGGTGAAGTCCCCTTTGCCAAACCCAATGGAGCAGTTGTCCCAATTGGGAATGGCATTCCTCAGAACAACAACAACAATGGAATTATCAACAACAACAATGTCCCCTTCTTCACTGGCCTTGGTGGAAACACAGCTAGCAACTTGATCCAAAACAATGGGAACCACAACAACATCATCAGCGGCAACGGGCTTCCATACCTAAATGGGGCTCAGCTCCCTCCAGGCATAACCCTTCAAAAGCTCATGTTTGGGACACTCACAGTGTTTGATGATGAGCTGACTGAAGGGCATGAGCTTGGCTCTGGCTTGCTTGGCAAGGCACAAGGGTTCTATGTGGCAAGTTCTGAAGATGGCAGCAGCCAGACCATTGCTTTCACTGCCATGTTTCAGAGTGGTGGTTATGCTGACAGCCTCACCTTCTTCGGTGGCGGCATCAGAGTCTCATCTTGCAGTCATGGGAGGCACCGGAAAGTATCTCAATGCAAAGGGCTATGCTCTGGTCAAGGCCATTCCTGCTACAAATCAGCATAATACCGATGGAGTTGACACTGTGCTGCAGTTTACTGTGTGTCCTACTTACTAGTGTGTGCTGATATTTTAAAAGAAGTTGTTATGTGTTTGCTAAATTTAATCTCTGCACCAGAGATGTATGTGATCAGGAAGGATTTGTGATTTTTAATTGCACAAATGATTGTATTTACATGCAAATCTGGTATGCTTCTAAAGTAAACATTAATCAGAGATTAATTCCTTTTCAACTACCTTGGCCTTCATCACCGTCCAATACTACAAAGTTCCTGGGATCTTCCATTGAGTTTTCCTTTTTTGCAAGTTCTAAAACAATTTAACTAGTCTCCTACTTAGGTTGAGAGATGGGAATTGCATTGATCAAATACATTTGCCTCGCTTTAGATAAGTACCTAACTAATGTTTATCATTTGACACAGCACCGAGGTGTTTGAACATAAAATTCACACATGTAGGATCAAAGTGGTTAAATTCGAGACAGTATGAGTGAAACAAAGGCGGAAACACGTGGAGCCCAACAATGAATAGGAGCCAAGAGGTGGAACTTTTGTTAGCCATTTTGTGTTTGTAGGCTTTGTATTGTAATTTGTATTAGTTAAAACATGAAAGTGGATTCAACAAATACAAGAACAACAGTGGAGCAGATGTAGCTGTGAAGTGTAATTGGTTGACCAAACCTTATTATCCCCTATGATGGAGTTGCTCTGAGACTGAGAACATGTATTTGTAATCGGGTCTAAGCACCCTGGCCCACCCAAAGCATACCATGTGGACCCAAAATAATATTTGGCCCTGAACCAGGTTTTAAAGATCAAGTGGCCCATCTACAATTGGGTTGGTTAAAAAGAATGTGACCTAAGATTAATGGGTTTAATTCAACTTATTGCAGGCCTTCATCAACCATAGTACCAATTACCAATTGTTCGTGGTCAGGTTAGAAAATATCCATCCAATACATGATGAAGAATTCCACTGAAGCTTGATGGTTACAACTTACAATAATGGCGGTTGCAACCAACAATGGTATACCAATCACTCTCTTTTACCAATTCAACATAATAGCAACTTAGTAGTAGGATTCAATATAGGGAATATTGTTTGCACTTTCAGATAACTAAAAACATTTCTTGCAATGTTTGACAGAAAAATTTGGAAGTGTTTCCGGATTATAAAGCTCTTTCTAAAAGAACTCTTACGAGTAAAAGTGATTCCTACAAAAACGCTCTCAAACGACTCCTAAGTATACACTAATTATTATATGCACAACAAATGAAAAGTTTGGGCATGAGGTGATAGTTGAGCAGAGAATGATCCCCCTCTCCCAACTCAGAAGAAAAACTTTCTCTTGTAACGGGGATAACATTGTTTTGCTATTTCCAGCCAATAATGCAAGGATACGTGAAAAAATTATCATGTGTGTCATTGTACTATTAACCGAAGATAGCAAACATTGCATGAAAGTCTCTCTCCCCATCCAAGACCAACCATACACATCGCATTTAATTCCAAGTTTTCTATTCTCCATGCCCTAGCAAAATTTTCAAAGGCGACCTATAACAAACATATGGAAAACTAGTTGCAAGTTTTAAGCTTTTTACGTCAGAAGTAGCTCTCATGTCTCAAAAAGGAGAGGAACCAAACAAAATTGTTTTGGATAACAAATGGATATCATAAAAAATTTCTAAGTCTTTGGACCCTTTCCTACCACCATCATTCTCAACCTTTTTTTCTTTGTCTTTCTTTCAGCTATGTTTTGCATTATATAATACGCAGCCGCAAGCTGTTCTTCATGTGCCTCACTTAAACTCTCTTTGGGATTTATATTTAGCACTGTACAAACGATTTTGCACATCATAAATACATCTCTTGAATCTAACTAAATCTTAAACCCTAAATGCCTTAGAATAATTTACGAAACAATATCATTTTGATCATAAGTACAATGTAAGCAAAAAATATATATATAAGCAAAATATCATATTTCAAATTTGGGTGAAATATCATTTTTTATAAATGTAAAGCAACATGGCTAGGTAGACATGAGTCCCGTCATCAATATCTTTGTTGCGGTTAAAGATAGTGGTGAATTTAAGATTTTTAGATAGTTCAAATGTTAAAACTTAACTGTAAATAGCTTCGTAGAAGCGGAATCTAAAACCACTTCAAAATTGTCTTTAGCTCCGGCCCTAGATAAATATGTTTCTATGTCCAAACACTTCCTTAGAAAACGAAAAAGAATAAATTTTCATGTCGATCACCATTAAAGTTGCACCGACCATATACCAAAATTTTCTACCAGAAACATATTTTATGATATGAAAGGCTTAATAGGTGTGGATGACTTTCCTAATGTCTTGATATTTTCTTTTCCGGCCTTCTCCAGTAGTCTCAGTCAAAGAAATTAAAGTCACGAAACATCCGGAAAAAGAAGATTAAAAAAAAAAATTCAGAGAATTGGAAGTTTGCTTGCTTCCAAATCCAACCTATTGATATTACAAAACTCTTTTGCCTCAGTTGGTCCGCGGAAAGAGATTATATAGTTTGAAAAGCAAAAGAGAAAAAGCATCACCCGACCAAAAAAAATAAGCAAGACCTTGAAAGAAAACAAAAATTAAAATCAAAAGAAGAAGCATGAAGCATGAAATCAAGCTAAAGTATTGTATATAGCTTGTTGTCTTCATTTGGTTTATTGTGGGGTAGGTATATTGAGACATTTGACATTGTTTCGAGGAATGGTGTGGAGATTGAGTGTAACTAAATCAAATGATCGTTAACTGTTTAAATGCTTGAAAATTAATATTAATATATATATATTTTTTTTTTATATCCGTCCCAATTATATACGGGATAATCTTGTGAGAGGGTTGATTTCCACCATCCAATTCTGACCGCTGATGTTTAAATAGATGAGAATTGACCACTTACCTCACTTATGTGATGGTACAATCCAGAAGACAGAGTTTAGAAAATAGAAGAAGAAGAAACAAAAAATAAAAAGTGGTTCTTGTCCCAAGCAATAAGGTGTCGTTGAGTGCAGACCATAATGCCACCGAATGCATTTCTCTATTTGCAGACATTATTATCATTCTTTGTATTTTTCATTTTGTTATTTTTCCACCGCCAACAAAACCCACTACTGCATCATATCATTGGCTTAAAAATGTCGTGTGTAGAACAGAAGCTGGGTGAACAAAAAATAAAAAGAGGTAAAGTGGTGGATGTGTGGGGCTGTGAAGTGCTCTCTGTTTTCTTCACATGCCTCGATCCATCGAGTGGTAGAAAGAGCAATTGAATGTTGGCAGTCCACAACCATGTTCTTGACATGGAAAGCAGTAAACAATAAGATACCTTGCTCAGAGTTGACAGAAGGAGCAGGATTTCAAACTCATATATTAAACATGATTATTATTAATTAATTAGATATTAATTAGTTAAACAACTAGTTATCATACAAATTACAAAACACACACCCTGGAATTTCAAATTTGGCAGAGAATATAACAAAAAGAAAAGAGGTAAAAAAAAAACTGATTTAATTTATTTGTGAATTCATGCTGACCATCGAGAGGATGGTGATGATGATGTTGGAGAACGCCAGAGCTGAGCCTTCTTCACCTTGGAGACACTTGAGAGCACACCTAATGGGGTAACATCTCCAATGACTGTGACCTTCTTGGTTGGAAAATCTATACTAAATGATGTCACTCCTGCAGAAATTACCCACATCAATTATTGTCTCAAACTTTTTATCTTCAACAAACATTTACATATTAGGTTATAATTTGAATTACGCTTTTATAGAAGAACAACTTAAAATTGTCTCACAATATAACATGTTATAATATCTAACGATCGAGAGAATATTCTCTACATTTTAATATAAAAAATAAACTAATTTGGTTTGAAGCACCAAAAAAACAACATGCATGTATAAGAAATTAAAATCAAATCTCTATCTACGAATTGGGAAGACTAATTATATACCTTCCATTTTAGAAAGATGCTTTCTCACTTTTCCTTCACAGCCCTTGCAATGAAGTGACACCCTCAAAACAACAACCTACAATTATGTCAAATAACTTTTGATGCATGCCTTCAATTCTCCAAAAGCAAATATTAAAAAGAAGAAAACAAATTTTATTTATTTATTTATTATGTTACCTGGTGACGAGAACGAGTGGAAGAAGACCTTAAAGCAGGAGAGTGATCATTTGAGATCATCAACCGTCTAGGCTTAGAGGGCACTTGGGGAGGGAGCAATATTGTATTAGCAGAAACATTCCGATCGGCCTCCGATAACCAGCCTACGAAGGGCGAGTCACTTAAAAGATACCGAGAAGAAGAAGAACCATTGAGGCTCCTAGTCCTTGTTAAGTCATGAATGTCAGCAGAGCTTTTTCTACGTAGCTGAGTTTGTGCACTAGAAAAACTCTTCCTACATTTCTCATAAAATGGTTTGGGATCAATTGGCAGCTGAGATGAGCAAGGGACATGGTGATGGTGAGTTTGATTGTGAGGCTGGTTTTTGGGTCGATCATGAAGACGATGATGAGGATGGTGATGAGGATGATCAATGGATGCGGGGCCTAGGCGGACCATGGCATGTTGGTCCATGCTAGAGCAAATGGATGTGGAAGCTGGAGAAGCACAGAAAATATCCAGTCCTTTCATGGTAATGGCTTTGGTTTTGTTTGGTGAAGGCTGAAGAGAAGTTATTACAGAGAAATAGAAGGATCGATTTTCTTCAAAATGAGGGCAACCAAGTGTGTATTTAAAGTTGGTCCATGAGATAGAGAGACAGAAAAAAGATGTTGGTACTGATCGGGCCCCACAACAAGGAATAGAGGACGATAGTACTTTAGAAGATATGTGATTCATGATTCATCTGGTCCTTCAAAGTTGTGTTTTTTTTTATAAATATTATTTATTTTTTTCTTGATTGAATATTTTGTTTACAATTTAATTGAGAGGTGGGGTTAATTAAAGTTGTGTTCATCGTTATCTGGTATGATTACAACCACTACTAGCACCATGAAGCTAGGCTAGCCAAGCTAGCCCTAAAACTATATGAACTACTTCTATTATTGTTACATCATTGTTTCTTTCTTTTATTTATATATAAGAATCATTGTTTTACATTTGACTCTTGCCATAGAGCATGAATATGCTTATGTTGGAGAAATTCCTCAGTCCGGCAGATGAACTACCACATCCATTAGTTCGACATATCAAAGAAGATTTATCACTAACGTGTGTTTGTGATTATAAAATAAAGTAGTCGCCTATCGGACTGAAAATTGTTATTATTCTAAAATAAATCACGCATCATGTAATTAGCTAATGTGATAATCAAACTCTACTTTTTTTTCTTTTTTTTTTTCACATCGTAATTATAATTGTCTAATTTACTTGTTCGGTAGATGTATGTTAATTTATGCTAATCAAAGCATTAGCCTAAGCATCTTTCCACCAGATCTCCAAAATTCATAGATATTTGTTTAAACCTTTGATATCTAGATATCGAAACCAAAAAACAAGATCGCGCTGTAACTTATGTCCACTTCTTGCGATATGGAATAGGAACTCCAAAATAATTATAAGCTTTGAGTTTAAAATGTACCCAAATTCTGTCCACTTCTTGCAACATGATATAAAAACTTGAAAAAAATAAGTATTCTTTGAGTTTAAAAAGTACCCAAATTCCAGGATAAGCGACAAAGCAATGGTCAATAATGCTTGGATGTGGCCAGATTCGTGTAACTGCAGGAAGCTGGCAATGGGTCAAAGAATGATATAATTTTGCAATTTTACATCATCATAATATTGGATCTAACTGCACACATGTGGCCTTACTCAGTAGAGAAATTCTCATACAACAGGGATAACACTTTTTATTATCTTCGATCAATAATGGAATGAAACGTAAGATAATTTTTTCACATGTCATTGTGTTATTGGTCAGAAATAGCAAAACAATGCTATTCCCGTTACAAGTAAGTTTTTTTACTTACACAGCTCGAAAGAATCTGTCTTGTTACATCCTTTTGTTGGTTTATCGTTAATAGTTCAGTCTACAAAAATTGGTCCATATGAGTCTGGACATTACCAAATTAGTCTTTTTCCATTGATTTCAGTTTTAAAAAATTTATATTTAGGTAAGTGTCTAATTACAATGCTTTTTATAATGATAAATGCGCTTTCAGATAACTAAGTGTGTTTTTCTTATTATTATTTTTTTTTTTTGAAAAATTCTATGATTGTATTCATAATTCAGCTAAAAAAGCTACTAGCCACAAAGGGCCAATACAAACTAGCCACAAAATGGCCATTACAATAATGGAGTAGTCTAATATCAAAATTAAGACAATATGGCGTGTCTCCACTAACGATCAGGTAGGATCGAAGAAACTCTGGTATAGGCATCTCAACTAAGATTGCAAACTTAGAATAATAAAAAAGAGATAAAGCTTGAAAAAACTAAGCCATAACAATACAAATAAAACTCTCACAAAGGAGAGATGAAAAGCTCTCACAAAGGAGAGATGAAAAACTCTCACAAAAGGAGAGGTGAAAACTACACAGAGAACCCAAAGAGTCTCTGCAATTTATTCCAAACATAAAGAAATTGCAAAAAAGATGGTGGTGGAGATCCGACGCCGAAATGCAGGTGAAGATCCGACGCTGAGCCGCAGCCGCCTATAATGGTTGGATGAAACAAAAATAAATGAAAGTACAATTTTGCTCAAATTATAAGGAAGGGTTAATCGTTTTATTAGTCCCTGAATTTAGACCCAATTTGCATTTGAGTACCTTAATTTTCAAAATGGTTCCCATAATCCTTTAACTTCAATATCACTAGGACAAATGGTCTTGCCGTCAATTTTGTCAACTTTTCTGTTAAATGCATGGGCAAAATGGTATTTTTGTATTATAATTAATTAAAACATGAATAAAATTAAAAAAATTAAAAAACTATAAAATTAAAATTAAACTCTCTCTCTCCCCCCTTCTATCCCGATTTCTACTCCCCCAATTTTTTTTTGGTTGATTTTTTATTTGATTTGATTTTATTGTTATTTTAAAGATATGAGTTTTTATTCATATTTTTTGTTTTAATATAAAAATACCATTTTGCCCCTGTATTTAACAGAAAAAGTTAACCAAATTGACGGCAGAACCATTTGTCCTAAGAAAGTGAAGTTAAAGGACCACGGGAACCATTTTGGAAATTGAGGTACTCAAATGAAAATTGGGTCTAAATTCAAGGACTAAAAAACGATACAAAAACGTAGCAACTATGAGCGGGAGTGAATCCAACAGCCCACCACCCCTACATTTTTCATCTCATAACACTTCATCTTACCATTGAAATGATAAAGCGCTTACGTGCATTTTCTTTTTGTCATTGAAAGAATGGTACTCAATAAAAATGTTTTCTGAATTTTGGATTGAATTTCTTACATACCTCTGCCAAAAATAGACCAAGTATGTGCTAAAGTATCAAAATAATCCCAAACAAGTCCTAAGATTTATATCAATTTCTTTTAAAGTACAAGCGATAGTCTAAACAAAACAAAACAACTATAATACTATGAAGATTCGAACATGAGACCTCTCACTATCAATTTCATGATAACCAAAACTAAAGATACATTTGTGCTACAGTTTACTGCAGTGTTGCATATCTGCATGCTGACTCACAATTGTCAAATCCCAACACCATTTATTTGGTAATTGTTATCTAATGCTGAGATTGTAATGATTAAGCATGGAAAATTGCGCCAAATGGCTGAGTTGTGTTCCATCAAAGAGTCGCATGGCGATGGCGGCAGTCCAACCATTTTGTGACATCTCTTTTCCTGCATAATAAAAACAACTACACAAGCATCGATTGCCTTCCGATTAGCTGGAAATTGCATGCATCAATTGCCCTCTAATAATTTTCCATGTAAAGCTTCTTTAACAATGGATGTAATGGGCATCCACCATTACCTTACTTAATGTTACAAAGTTTTGATATCTGCAAGATATTAATGGGCCTACGGCTTATTGTAATGGTGATATATATACACTTTCGTTGTTCTTGCAAAGAAATGCTAGAAAACGACAAACCCCATTCACTGGGGTCCTTAATACGTTAATCTCCTTTTTATGGTATGCAATGTAATGTTGTATGATAATCGAAGTCGTTCATATTCGAAGGCATTATTGTTGAGGATCATTTCTGCTTGAAATGAGAAAAATCAATCAAATTAGAAATTGTTTATTCATTTTATTAATAGTAACCGCTTTATTGAACTAATATTTTTCATAACGTGTATTAGATGTCGTGTTTTGGAACAAAGATTATATAATTTTTCTTTTCGTCAACGCTCGTTCCGCGTCATGAAATACCTAATCAGGTGTCATATAATAGTCTTTGTGTGTGATAACTTAGTGTGTTTAATCAAACTAGTGAGTTTGTCTATATATTTGACAACAATTAGACCATTAAATGATTTTTTATTTAACTGATTTTATGTAGCGATACATGATTACGATCATTGTTTACGAGAGAAGGTGCAAATGGACCCTATTGATTAGGATCAAAGTATCATGTCATATGATAGTATTAAGATCAAAATATCACAAAAATGTTTGGATTTATGTCGGCATAAAAAATCAATTAGACTTTTACTGTGTGGGCCTCATAATCACGTGGTTAAACATCTGTTATATACTCTGTGTGGACCTCACTGAACATTTTGTTTTATAATCACGCGATTAAAGATGCGGGTCTTTCATTTTAGTGGAAGGTTTAAGGCTCCTTTAATTGTTTTAATCTCTTTCTTTTTCTAAGGTATCTTTTACTTTTCCTGTTCTTCATATAATACTGTTTCAAATTAAGATGACTACCACAGATTCCCTGACGTTTCTGTTGTAAATTTGCCTTTCTTCTTTCAGAAAATTAAATCATTCAAGCCTGTAGTCTTATGCTTTCTTTACTTAATAACCTTTAAAAAAAAATTATGTTTATATTGATAATATATGGTTACAATTTCAGCATAATGGGCCATCCTTTTTTATCACTGATTCCCATCACTGTGCAGAAAGATCAGCATAATGGGCCATAATTACCTGGTGAGTTGGGTCATATCTTGAAAGAGTACAGGAACTAAACCTGGACCCCCATCACTGTCTTCAAGATCACCCAAGAAGAAACTTGAAGTGTACAATTTGTTTGACCAATTGATTTCGGATCAAGCAAATTATACATGTTGTTTTGATCCAATCATTAAAACTATGCCGGTCAGCCAAATCCCACGACAATTATGCTTTTTAGGAGGTCCACGAACTCATAGTTTGCTAATATTGGGCAGTGTATATGCATGGATGGATGAGGATGGGTTAAAATTAGGGGTGTAAGTTGGATAGGAAAATTCGATTTAGACCAATCCCGTTATGACAATTTCTGATTTTGGCAAGTCCGAATAAATTCTGACATTTGAAAATTCCAATAAAAATTGGATTGGAATTTGAAATGTATTTAGAGATTCCGAAAAATTCCGAATTCCGAAATATATTGGAGTTTCAAACTTTAGTTACAAACTCTTGCGTATTTTATCAACTAGCTCTTAATACGTGGTAATATTTTTCTGATGTTCAAAAAGTACCTATCATTCCTAAATACAATTTAGAGATTTAAAAATATAAAAAAATCACTTGCGCATCGGCTACACTGATAATTAACTGCGTATGAGATCACTTTTAACTTTTTATTTTATCTAAATATTAGGTAATTATTGGTTCAATTTTTGTTATTACTCAATCAGATATTTTTTTTTTCAAATTCCAAAAAGGATGAAAAAAAAGAAAGAAAACGAAATGTGATTCAATAACTCATATTGCATCTTATCAAATCTTCGTGATTTGTAGTCACTCTGTCTTTTTCTGTTTTTTTTCTTAAAAGAGAAGAAAATTGCTCTTGTGGTTTTGGGCTCACGCTCTGCCAGATCATTGTTCAACACATATCCTACTCAATTATGAGTAATTTGTATATTGCTGCACTTATTGAATTTGTCAAATTTTGTTCACGAAAAGACGTGATAGTGCCACAAATAACTCACAAAGGTTATCTATTACCATCTTTTGCTCTATATGTGGGACCCAATTTATTCCTTATCTAGTTTATTTTTTCTTTTGCCACACCATAACACAGTAGGTAGCTAAGCTATTGTTTGCTTCAAATCTTCCTTCAGCCGGCGAGTATGTTCTGAAACTGCACAATCAATCGCAGATCCTTATGGTATGGTGCCAAGCTATATGTTGCACTCGTGGTACGAGTACGTCAATACGATACGATATAATTTGCTGATACGGTAGAATTTTAAAAATTAGAATATGAATACAGTGATTAAAATAATATATATTTAAAAATTAATGTTACACCCATCATGTTATAATCATTCATCATAATTAAGTTCAAAACATAAAACTAAACACAAAATACAAGTCTTCATAAACAAAACACAGAATATAAGTCTCCATAGGATTGTTCAAATCATTAAAAAAAAAAAAAAAAGCAACACAAAAACAAATTAAAACATTGAGAAGCCACTCCCCAAATCTCTAACTCCATAGGATTTTATAATTTTGAAAACCACTAAACATATTTTCAAAATTACCCCTTAAAGTATCGGAAACGTATTGGGACCATATCCTTGAAGTATTGGAAGGTCAAATTTTCAAAAAAGTCAACGATACTCCTATATCCGTATAAGATACATATCAGAGATATATCGTATCCGTATCTGCGTATTGGAGTATCAGATACCAGCATAACCCTCCAATTAAGAGTATTGGTGCAACATAGGTGCCGAGTGTGCCTTATTCAAATTGGGTATCCCCTCAACTTTACAAAGAAAAGCACTATCTACAAGAAAAACACCATTTTAGTTGGTCTAGACGTAGGTAGTTTGAGTTTTGGTCCAGTTCACTCCAACAACGCATAATAAAAAGTAAGTCAACCATCCACACATAAGAGACGAAACCCTATGAAAATTCATAGTTTTGCCCTTGAACATTAATTAGTTGTGCCTTTGAACTTCACCATCATCCTCATTATATAGACTATTGATCTAGGTGGTGAGATTTACTTGTGATTTTCCTATAACGTATAATCCTTCCCTTGGGTTGGCCAGTAATTTCCTAATATTCAATCAATTTTATGTACAATGTTCATAAGCATTAAGGTAAAAGGAGAGAAAGTAAAAAAGAATAATATGCTCACAAGTGTGTACACAAGTATCATCTGCCAAACAAAAATATGTACGCACGTGAATATTCTTCGATCAAAATTACAATTTTCAGATGATAGGGCACTCCAATATGCTGCTTAGCAACAATTGATTGGAGTAAGATCATCAGTTTGATCCATATTAGGCACTATCTTCTTCGATCTCATGAAAACCCTAGTACCAAAAATCAAGAAGCCAACTGCATATCCAGAAATTGCAGCAAGTAAAACACCAACGTTGAACGACATGACTGCTAGCATTACCAAATAAGCCAATCCAACCCTAATAGCATACATCAAGGTTTGCTTAAGCCCATCAGAAACATAATTATCTGCGGTAGATCCATCGATCAATTTCATGTGCGAAAGCCACTCTACCACCAAAGAGAGCAGAAAGACGGAAACTAAGGCCAACATGTAAGACTCAAGGCTCTGGCCTGGCCAACCTGAGAACATAATTTCTGTGGTGTTGCCCAAGAAATATGTAAAATGGGTTTTCATGGTTGCTTTGCTCCCAAATAAAAATGAGAAGAGATTATAAAAAGAAAGAAGTAAATAAGGGAAAGTGGGTTTTAGTACTGGAAGTTCATATATCTGTACTACAACAAATGGTACTTAATTTAATTTGTGGTGCTAAACTCCATCAGCTATAGCTTGCTTAGTGGTGCTTCCACCATAGGCTTATCAAGTAGATTCTTAGTCGGCTGGCTATAATTAACTGGGCCATGTCATATACTAGTCACAACTTTTGCACCACAGTCTTGTGTTGGGGGTGGAAATTTGCATACTTTAAGAGCAGATGCAATTTGATTAACTAGCATTCTCTGCACTACATATTAATTGTAGTACAAAACTATACAGATAAAATATGTTGGCTGATTTTTTTCTTCTTCTTAAACCCAAAAAATTAAGCACCATGTGTGAACAAAAAAAAAGTTTAAATTAACTTCTTGTCTATTCTAGATTACCGGCATTTCTCAATACGAAACAATGAAGTAACACCAGCGTACCATCTTTCAAAGAAGTACTAATGATGTTCAAGTATGAGTGAAGGGGTTACTAACCACTTATTGGTCTAGTAGGTTTTTTTTAGTACAAATGATAGTTTAAATTACAGAGGAGGGAGATTTCTCACACACACATCTTGTTGACAGTAGCTTTTCTTTTTCTAACAATGAAAAATGTTGCACATTTGAATTCCACATCCCGTAGAAAAAAACCAAAAACCAAAAACAAAATTTGAGTAAGTGTTGAGTAACAGTGTAAAAAATGTTTGTGGTTCTCAAAATCCATGTGTCTTGTCACTTAACAGAAATTTGACACTGTTAACTTTATTTAAACACAATATAAGTTAAAAAATCACTCAAGTTGCTCACATGTCGGAAGAATATAATAAGGAGATAAGATGAGTACGTGGTTTTTTATTTTTATTTAAATACAAGCGATATAGTTTAAATTATAAGGGAGAGGGGGGTTTCTCACGCACACACTACTAAAGTGCTATAGGGGTTCGAATCTGAGATCACTGGTTTGCACATCAAGAATTTTTTTTCCATTGAGGTAGACCCCGTTGGCACATGAATTTTAAATATAGCACAAATGAACTCCTCAATAAAGTCCCATGGGAAATAGATTTCCTTACAAGAATTAAGAAGGTTGTTGACTATGAAAACGCCTATAATCTAGGGCAATCAATTGACGATCCCAAAATGAAAAGCATTTTGGACGGTAATAGTTTGAGTTTAACTTTAAATGATTTCAAGTGGAAAGTGGAAAAATAGTTTTGGATTTTATAAATTTCCTAAGGCAAGATGACTTTTCGTGCTAGATTTAAGCACCCATCCATATTAGACTCAACTGGTATGAGCTGATTAATTAGTATCCTCCTATTGTGAGACTAAATGGAAGTGTGCCTCCTCTGTCCATATATATGCTTGATGCTGATATTGAGCTTTTAAATCGAAATTTTGCCTAGCTATGACCTAAGTTCACATGATAATGATGGCCATGTCCGCTGGCAGGCGCCAAGAAGCTTGGTGAGGTTTCAATTACAGTGGCAGAATTCTTTGCTCTTCGGGATATTGGTTTAGCCTGTGCAGTTTCCAAAGGCTGGCGCTACATCATGGTCGAGGGTGACTCAAAACTGATGATTGACTCAGTGACTTACACAGCTGATTCAGGAGGTGTTACACCTTGCTTCTTTCTGCGAAGAGATTAGATTTACTCATATTTTTAGGGAAGCTAATTCTGTAGCTGATGCTTCAGCATCTTTGGGGCAGTCTCCTTCTTTGCTTTGGGAATGTTGTCTCCCACTCTTTGTTGTTAACTCTTTCTATCTGGACCTCTTTGGGCCTGCGTGCCCAAGAGGGTCTAAACTATGTTAAGGTTGTTTGTTTTCGCATAGAGAGCATTTGGATGGAATGAAAAATATGTTACCATTCCCATTCCTTTACATAAGAATTTGTCTAGAGTTAGTTTTGTTAGTATGTGATAATTCTAAGTAGCAAAACAATCCAGTTGAAAAATGTTACGGCGTGTTTAAATTTTTTATTATTTTTAATATAAACAATTTTAGTACTTTCACTACATCTATACATGTGACAAATATGATGTGAGCTAGAACCAACGTGCTGCACAAGTTTTTAAATATCAATTGACTATTAGATTTTTTTTGACCGATGAGAAGGGTGACTAGTAGCTTGCAAACGAAACGACGGATATGCGAAAACATTTTACCTAATTCTGAAAAATATTATGTACGTCTGTCCTCAAATGCAATAAAAAGTGTAGGGACTGCAGACTTTATTGTTACAGGGTTGACCCCAGCCCAGATGTAATTTACTAATGTATATCAAAATTTCTCATCACTATATTTGTAAAAAGCATTTAAAAATATGATCTTTTCTTTTATACTCGATTTAATTAGTTGGAAAAGTAAGAAGAAGAAAGATAAAAAGTAGCCAACTTAATCTGACTTGAGCTGCAAAAAGCAGCTTTCTAAATGGAGCCGGCTTTCTCCAATTGGGACTGATAAGAGACTCAATTGAAGCAAAAGCATATTAAGCAAACGTGTGAATTCATTTTAATTGTATTGGATACTGTTGTCTATCCCACTTATTTTCAACAAGAACTGTTGTTGAGTTTGCAGTTTGCTTAAAACTTCCAAAAGCCACTCTTATGCATTTGTATGTATTTATCAGTGTGTAGTGAATGATATTCTAGTAGCAGCCTGGAACTTGAACTACGAGAAAAGATGCCCTAGCGCTACTTGTATACAATCATGCGTCTATATCTTTTATCGCATAGTTGTATAATACAACTTATAGACACCCAAAAATTTCTCAGTTTGAATAACGTATTGTCATTTAATTTCTAAGCCCTGTCATTATGCTATAAATAAGAAATGGGCATCATGTAAGACTCAACATCTTTCTTTTCCACTCCTAAAAAAAACGTGTTCTTAATCCATGAAGATGTAACCAAACACAGGACCACATGAAGAGTGTCAGTCTTTATTGAGACAAAAATCGGAAGTTCGGTTGAGAAATGCGACAAGGAATTTATGAAGAATAAAGATAACTTTATTATTAATCTGGCTTACCTAACGTTATTTGCTTATTATGATCTGTGCAGCACCCGGGGACCATTCTATATTACATAGTCTCATAAGGATGCATAGCTGCAAGCTATTTGAATCTGTGAAAGAGGAGAGAGAAAGAGGGAGGGAGATGGAAAATAAAACACAGAGCTGTAAAAGGTTGGTTTTAGTCCCATGTCCATACCAAGGCCACATAAATCCAATGCTTCAGCTTGGTACCTTCCTTCACTCAAAGGGTTTTTCGATCACAATTGTTCACACTCATTTCAACTCTCCCAACCCTTCAAACCACCCTGAATTCACCTTCCTTCCGATACCAGATGGCCTCACTGAACACGAAATTTTGTCTGGGAATTTAGTAGCTATTCTGTTGGCTCTTAATGCCAATTGCAAAGCAAGCTTCCAGCAATGCTTGACTCAACTGATGGAGCAAGAACCACAGAACAGCATTAGCATCATCTATGATGACATCATGTACTTCTCCGAAGCTGTGGCTAATTATCTGAACATTCCAAGTATCGTCTTACGCACTGTCAGCATTACCAATTTTATTGCCCGCAGCACTGTCCTACAACTTCTTTCAAAAGGTTCCTTTCCCTTCCCAGGTATGTACCCTTCTGTAAAACTCCAATTGTTAAGATTAATAGTACAGCTGATCTACCTCTCTGCAAATGACCGGGAAGAGGCATAGTCATCTTACTTAATGTATGATGTTTATTTTTCTTACTTATACCTAATTAAGACCACCACTATGGATCACAGAATCTATGTCACGGGACCCGGTTCCCGACCTTGATCCCCTCAGGTTCAAGGATCTTCCCATCTCCAACTTTGACACATATGAGAACTATTCAAAACTAGTAGTTAATTTACACAAAGTCAGGACATCCTCAGCCGTCATTTGGAACACTGTGGACTGCCTTGAGCAATCATCACTGGCACAGATCCAGCAACAATGTCAAGTTCCAATCTTCACCATAGGTCCTCTTCACAAGATTGCAACAGCAGCTTCAACTAGTTTACTAGAAGAGGACATGGGATGCATTGCGTGGCTTGACAAGCAATCCCATAACTCAGTTATCTATGTAAGCTTGGGAAGTGTAGCATCCATTAGTGAGAAAGAACTAGCTGAGATGGCTTGGGGGTTAGCTAAGAGCAAGCAACCTTTCCTGTGGGTGATCAGGCCCGGATCAATTTGTGGTTCTGATTGGATTGAGCTATTGCCTCAAGGTTTCATAGAAGCTATTGGAGAAAAAGGTTGCATAGTGAAATGGGCACCCCAGAGGCAAGTTCTGGCGCATGACGCGGTGGGTGGGTTTTGGAGCCATTGCGGTTGGAATTCAACGCTGGAAAGTTTATCAGAAGGGGTTCCGATGATATGTTGGCCGTGTTTTAGCGATCAGAAGGTGCATGCAAGGTATGTGAGCCAAGTATGTAAAATAGGGATACAACTGGAGAATGAATTAGAGAGGGGAGAGATAGAGAGAGCTGTTAGAGAACTTATGGTAGATGATGATGGGAAGGGAATCAGGGCGAGGGCCAAGGAATTGAAGGAGAAAATAGAAGTTAGTATGAAGGGTGGCTCTTCCTACCATTGCTTGAATGAACTTGTGAAGCTTATAAGGTCATTTTGATTGGAACAACAAAGTGTTTTTGTCATCAACTAGGTCCTCTCTCATCAAATTGGTAGATGAAGGCTTCCTGGTTCCTGCATCTGCTGTAAATAAATTTTCATTCTAGTCCAAAGCGCATTAATAAGGATATTATGTATGATTCAAGGCTCTGGCCTGGCCAACCTGAGAATGTAATTTCTGTGGTGTTGCCCCAAAAAATGTAGAATAATGGGTTTTCATGGTTGCTTTGCTGCAGATTGGTCCCTATCTTTCTCACTTACAGAATGAAAGATTTGAAAGACAGCTGCGTGAGCTACTGGTAGGTACTAGGTACAGAAGTTTTTCTCAACACTACCAGTGTTAGGATTTAGTAGATGTGTTGTGCGTATGTGACTCTGATACCACTTGTTGATTTATGTGTGAAGGAGTTTAGGACAACAAGACAATAGTTAAAACAAAATAATAATATTTTATTAAATTAAGGAGAATAGTACCTAGCTTGATGTAGGCTAATTAATTTCCTTAATTTTTTTGATTTATTAGCCATTACACTTGATTTTGATTAGTTTTGAACTATTTGACCCTTCACTTAGATTGGTGAGCTTGTTGGCTCTCAACATAGCTTTCTTTAGGTAGCTCTCGACTTTCTTATAGTTTGGGAGTTCTTTTATAGACACAATCCACCGCCATACCTTGGTCCACCGAAGTTAACCCCAGCCACATATGTGTGGCTTTCTCTAGATAATTCTCCAAGGTTGCATGTGGCTGCCGACTTCCCGTCAAGCTATAGTACTTTCTTCAAGTTTCTAGATTTTTCTATACAAATGTGTACTAATTTCAACCAGACCTCGATGTATTGTGTGTCCCACTTGCACACTAGCGCGACTGTACCAAGAGCTCTACATGTCTTTCAAAGAGGCATTCCCTTGATTAATTATGAGAAAATTGTTGCGTCTACCATAATATGTGAAAAATATATTTGTTAACTCAGACGACGAAGGTCATTAAGCCATGCAAAACAAACACACACCTAAACTAAACGAGCCTTACAATATTTTGTGGGAGATGTTGAATGTGTTCACTTGTTGGCCTAATTTCATTTATAGAGAATTACGATTAAGCTATGCAAAAGACGTAAATAGACGATCCGGGCTCATCAATCGTGAAAATAAAATTATTAACACAACATATTACATCAAGTCAGTTCTCTAAAACCAACCACAACCGGCCAATATACTTTTTAATCATTAGAGATGGAAGTCCAATACGTGCATCCAAAGTTTGCTTAATTCATGAACTGCGTGCTGAGAACCACATGGTTATGTCCCTAACAATTTATGGAAAAAGACATTACTAATTGGCTCACCTAAATATTATTTACTGATGGTCTCTGCAGGGAGGTCCACTCTCTATATATTCCATACTCAAGCTCCTATGAATTTCAAAAAGATTGTCAAGCAATATAAAGTTTCCATAGCTGCAAGCTATTAAGTGTCTGTGTGTGCGCGCGCACCCGGTTATCGGTGAGAAGGAAGAGGAAGAGGGAGGGAGGGAGATGGAAAAGAAAGCACAGAGTGGTCACAGGTTGGTCTTAGTCCCATGTCCATACCAAGGCCACATAAATCCTATGCTCCAGCTGGGCACCTTCCTTCACTCAAAGGGCTTTTCCATTTCAATTGTTCACACCCATTTCAACTCTCCAAACCCTTCAAACCACCCTGAATTCACCTTCTTTCCAATACCAGATGGCTTAACTGCTGATGAGATTTCATCTGGGAATGCAGTAGCTATTATGTTCACTATTAACGCCAATTGCAAAGCGAGTTTCAAACAATGCTTGACTGATAGAGTGACGGAACAGGAACCACAGAACAAAATCACCTGCATCATCTATGATGAATTTATGTACTTCTCTGAATCTGTGGCTAATGATCTAAACATTCCAAGAATCCTCTTACGCACACAAAGCGCTACCAATTTTATTGCTCGCAACACTCTAATACGACTTCATTCGAAAGGTTGCACTCCCTTCCCAGGTATGTGCCCTGTTTTCTCTTTTCTATTTTTCTTTCTGCAAACGAGGAAAGAGGCTAATGCCTGGGTCATTTTTCATAGACAATGATGTTTATTTTTCTTACTTATAACTAAGACTATATCTCCGGATCACAGATTCTATGTCACTGAACTTGGTGCCCGAGCTTCATCCCCTCAGGTTCAAGGATCTGCCCATCTCCATTTTCGACACACTTGAAAACGTTTTGAAACTAATGGCAAATGGACACGATGTTAGGACATCCTCAGCCATCATTTGGAACACCCTGGACTGCCTTGAGCAATCATCACTAGCACAGATCCAGCAACAATGTCAAGTTCCAATCTTCTCCATAGGTCCCCTTCACAAGATTGCAACAGCAGCCTCCAGTAGTAGTTTACTAGAAGAAGACACCAGCTGCATTGCGTGGCTTGACAAACAATCCCATAACTCAGTTATCTATGTAAGCTTGGGGAGCTTAGCATTCATAAGTGAGAAAGAGCTATTCGAAATGGCTTGGGGATTAATCAACAGCAGGCAACCTTTTTTGTGGGTGATCAGGCCCGGATCAGTTTGTGATTCTGATGGGATTGAGCTACTGCCTCAAGGTTTCTCAGAAGCTGTTGGAGAAAGAGGTTGCATTGTAACATGGGCACCCCAGATGGAAGTCTTGGCTCATGGCGCAGTGGGCGGGTTTTGGAGCCATTGTGGTTGGAACTCAACCCTGGAAAGTATGTCTGAAGGGGTTCCAATGTTATGCAGGCCGTGCTCTAGCGATCAGAAGGTGAATGCAAGGTGTGTGAGCCAAGTATGGAAAATAGGGTTACAATTGGAGAATGAATTAGAGAGAGGAGAGATTGAGAGAGCTGTTAAAAAACTTATGGTAGATGATGATGGGAAGGGAATGAGGGTGAGGGCCAAGGATTTGAAAGAGAAAATAGAAGTTAGTATGAAGGGTGGCTCTTCCTACCATTGCTTGAATAAGCTTGTGGAGCTTATAAGGTCATTTTAATTGCAAGAAGTGTGTGTGTGTGTGTGTTTTGTTTTTCGACTAAGTCCTTTGTCATCAGATTGATAGTTGAGGCTTCTTGCATCTGATGTGAACAAACTTCTGTTTGTTAGTACAATCAATCCAGATTTTACATTTCAAAATGGTTGAAGCAACAATATGAAGCTGTTCCAACTTTCTCAGACAATCATTCCTCTAAACTTCTCTATTTTCGTTGATCACCACTACCAACAAAGGAGGGTGAAGAGGTTCTGTTATAGTACAAAACCAGGGCACCAAGATTTGCACTTTTATTTAGTTTAGGGTATGTTTAAGAAATTAGATATTTTTCATCTTTCTGAATATGGTATTGACCCTTTTCTTGTGAAATAAGGTTCTATGTTCTCTGGTTCTCATACCTAACTTTGACTCAAACCTTAAGACCCCTGATACTTGGAACATATCCGAGTGCAGATTCTATGATGATATAGTACAAGAACTTCAACCACTCAAATTTGAAGCCTACCCATCACCAATTTCAAAGATTTGGATGTCTTACTGGAGCAACGGATAACGAAAGCCCACCATTTAAGCCCAAACAAGTGCCTTTTTATTCTCCTAGCCTGAAGCTGACATCTTGGGCTTCTTGCTTGTCACACAAGTCATGTTATGTTTCATAAGTCCCAAATAGTTGCTTTTACGCTAGAACATCCTACATCATATCAACGACCTTGAATGATGAAAGACCTGCCCTATTCTCAGTTGTATATAATTATGTGTCTATCTCTCTTATCACATGGTTGTCACTTAAAAATTTTTAATTTTAAACCACATGTCATTTAATTTCTGAGCGTTGTTGATTTCAATATGCTATAAATAAGAGATAGACACCGTGTGAGAGTCAACATCTTTCTTTCCACTCCTAAAAATGGCATGAACTTTTGAAATAAGATTTTCTGCTTAAATTCTGGTGCTGGTATTGTTCTTATGACCAGAACGACCTTATCTTGATATTTAGGATTAATTTAGGATTTCTTTAGACACTTAAGATTATTTATATTGAAAAGATAATTAGAAGGATGACCAAGTATGAGAGAAAATATATAGTCGATATTTATTTATTGTTGCTATTGTATTTATCACATCTTGCCTGTTTCACAACAAAATGCTCGTATACATAAGTAATGGACATCTTGTAAGAGCCAAAATCTTTCTTTCCAATTTCAAAAACCACATTTGACATGGCGCAGGTGAAATAAATAAGATCATCTGTTTATCTATTACATGTTGACGTTGGTACTGTGCTTATGACCATAATGATTTCATTATAGAGATTTACAATTAAGCATACGGTTTAGGAAAAAATTACATCAATAGTGCAATCAAACGAAAGTTCAAAGGAAAAAATCCTAGCCGCTTTCTCCATTTGTGAGTTTCAAAGGAAAAACTTCATAGAAGGAGGGGAGGAAGAAGCGTCATGTGTTGAATAAGAAGCCCATTGTGGTGATTCTTTTGAGCCATGCTCAGATGAAGGTCCCCAATCACCCCTTTTAGGTTATATTCTCAATTAAATCCTTCTCTCAAAACATGCTCTCTAACATTGCTCATATTCTCTTTTGGTTCTACATCTTCTTTGACGGAGGGTTCTTGTTTTCGTTTATTTGTTCACTATTATGCGAAGATAGGTCACTGGAAATCATATTTTCCCTATATCTGCTACGGGTGAGATGGTGGGTGTGGCCGCCACAGTGCTTCTTCAGGTGGTGGTAGTTTAGGGTTCATTTAGGCACATGTGTTGCTTTAAGGTTTCGGTCATGTTGGGTTTGTAGACTTTGTTTGGGTTTATGGTTAATTGTGGTGATATGAGCTAGTAGTTTTAGTGCGGCTTTTGTCCACTATAGTTTTGTTTTTCACATGTTAGTTTGTTGACCTCTTGGGATTGGTACTTCAAATGTCATGTTGATGTTTTTAATTGTACTATTGAAGTTTATCTAATAAAATTTATCTTTGATATTTAAAAAAAAAAAAAAAAAAAAAGGTTCAAAACGGCGTACCAATGCAAAAGATGTAAATAGACGACCTGAGCTCATCAATCATGAAAATAAAATTATTAACACAACATATTACTGATGACTGTATTGTCCAGGTCAGCTCAATTTGTTAGAATAGCACATGGAGATCACGTGCTCTTGTTAGTATTGTTAAGCTGAGTTTACTTTAAGCTCTAAGCTTTCTGTTATGTATATAAGCTGAGTTTTACGTTGTAATCGATTTATTAAGCAAAATTAATACAAAATTTTCTGAGATTTCTCTGCTTTCTTCTTCAATCTTCTCTTCTGTTATCAATTACATCAATTCAGTTCTTAATTCGGGAGATACGTGCAGCCAAAGTTTGCTTAATTCATGAAATGAGTGCTGGGAGAACCACATGCTTATTTCCCTAGCAATTTATGGAAGAAGACATTACTAATTGGCACCTCAATATTATTTACTGAATATGGTCTCTGCAGGGAGGACCACTCTATATATTACATACTCCAGCTCGAATGAATTTCAAGGAGGTAAGCCAAGCAATATAAAGTTTCCATAGCCACAAGCTATTGAGTGTGTGTGCGCGCACGTGCGTGTGCCTGTGCACTCATATCAGTGAGAGAGGAGGAAGAAAGAGGGAGGGAGGGTGATGGAAAAGAATGCACAGAGTGGTCACAGGTTGGTCTTAGTCCCAGTCCATTCCAAGGCCACATATACCCTATGCTTAAGCTGGCAACCTTCCTTCACTCATTTCCATTGTTCACACCCATTTCAACTCTCCAAACCCTTCAAACACCCTACATTCACTTTTTTCCCGATTCCGGATGGCTTGACTTCTGATGAGATTTCATCTGGGAATACACTAGCTATTCTGTCGGCCCTTAACGCCAACTGCAAAGCGAGTTTCGAACAATGCTTGACTGATAAGAGTGATTGAACAAGAACCGCAGAACAAAATCATCTGCATCATCTATGATGGAATTATGTACTTCTCTGAATCTGTGGCAAATTATGTAAACATTCCAAGCATCCTCTTGCGCACACAAATCGCTATCAATTTTATTGCTCTCAACCCCCTCCTACGGCTTCATTCAAAAGGTCACACTCCATTCCGAGGTATGTGTGCCCTGTTTCCTCCTTTCTATGTGTTTCTTCTGCAAATGAGGGAAGAGGCTAATGCCTGATTTGTTTGCTTATTGTATGATGTTTTTTTATTTTTTACTTGTAACTAAGACCACAATTCTGGATCACAGAATCTATGTCACTGAATCAGGTGCCCGAGCTTCATCCCCTCAGGTTCAAGGATCTGCCCACCTCCATTTTCGAAACACTTGAAAACTATTTGAAACTAGTTGCTAATTTGCAAAAAGTTAGGACATCCTCAGCGGTCATTTGGAACAACATGGACTGCCTTGAACAATCATCAGTGGCACAGATCCAGCAAGAATTTCAAGTTCCAATCTTCACCGTAGGTCCTTTTCACAAGATTGCAACAGCGGCCTCAAGTAGTTCACTAGAAGAGGACACCGGCTGCATTGTGTGGCTTGAAAAGCAATCTCATAACTCAGTCATCTATGTAAGCTTTGGGGAGTCTAGCATCCATCTGCTAGAAAGAACTAGACGAAATGGCTTGGGGCTTAGCTAACAGCAAGCAACTTTTCTTGTGGGTGATCAGGCCCGGATCAATTTGTGGTTCAGACTGGATTGAGCTACTGCCTCAAGAATTCATAGAAGCTGTTGGAGAAAGAGGTTGCATTGTTAAATGGGCACCCCAGATGGAAGTTTTGGCGCATGATGAGGTAGGCGGGTTTTGGAGCCATTGCTGTTGGAACTCAAACCCTGGAAAGTTTATCAGAAGGGGTTCCGATGATATGCAGGCCGTGCTCTGGCGATCATTGCAATTGGAGAATGAATTAGAGAGGGGAGAGATAGAGAGAGCTATTAGAAAACTTATGGTAGATGATGATGATGGGAAGGGAATGAGGGTGAGGGCCAGAGAGTTGGAGAAAATAGAAGTTAGTATGAAGGGCGGCTCTACCTACCATTCCTTGAATGAGCTTGTGGAGCTTATAAGGTCATTTTAATTACAGCTGTGGTTTTTTCTCAGCTAAAAGTCCTCTCTAGAACGAACTCACACAATCATTACAGTATTTGGTGGGAGATGTTGAATACTCATATGGCGAGTAGGCCTTCTATTCTGACAAATAAGTAATAGACATCATGTAGGAGTCAAAATCTTTCTTTCAAATTTCAAAAACCACATGTGGCATTTCCCTTATGAAATAAATAAGATCATCTATTTCATTTATAAAGATTTACGATTAAGCATAGGGTTTATGGTGTAGAATTATATGAAAATAATAATTAAATGAAAATTCAAGACTACACGTCGTACCAAGTAAATAGAGGATGCTGGCTCATCAATTTCTCGCGTGAACTTAATAAGAAATCATGACAATAAAATTATTAACATAACAACCAGTCTGACAAAGATGTTTAGGAATTATTACATCAAGTCAGTTCTTCCTCTAATACCAGACACAACAACCAGCCAATATACTTTTCAATATCAATTCATGAACTGCAGCAGCCAGCTGTGCTGAGAACTACAAGCTTATGTTCCAACCAAATGGAAAAAGACAAACTTATTATTAATTAGCTTATCTAAATATTATCTGCTTAGCATGGTCTCTATATATTACATACTCAAGCCCCAGTGAATTTCAAGGACACAGTCAAGCAATATAAAGCTTCCATAGCCGCAAGCTATTGAGTGTCTTTGTGCATGTGTGTGGGCTCTTATCGGTGAGACAGAAGAGGAAGAGGGAGGGAGGGAGATGGAAAAGAAATCACAGAGTGGTCAACTGTTGGTCTTAGTTCCATGCCCATACCAAGGCCACATAAACCCTATGCTTAAGCTGGGTACCTTCCTTCACTCAAAGGGCTTTTCCATTTCAATTGTTCACACCCATTTCAACTCTCCAAACCCTTCAAACCACCCCGAATTCACCTTCTTTCCAATACCAGATGGCTTAACTGCTGATGAGATTTCATCTGGGAATGTAGTAGCTATTGTGTTTGCTATTAACGCCAATTGCAAAGCGAGTTTCAAACAATGCTTGACTGATAGAGTGACGGAACACGAACGGCAGAACAAAATCACCTGCATCATCTATGATGAATTTATGTACTTCTCTGAATCTGTGGCTAATGATCTAAACATTCCAAGAATCCTCTTACGCACGCAAAGTGCAACCAATTTTATTGCTCGCAATGCTGTAATACGACTTCATTCGAAAGGTTGCACTCCCTTCCCAGGTATGTGCCCTGTTTCCTCCTTTCTATGTTACTTTCTGCAAACGAAGAAAGAGGCTAATGCCCGAGTCATTTTTCTTCAGAGTATGATGTTTATTTTTCTTACTTATAACTAAGACTATAACTCCGGATCACAGAATCTATGTTAGTGAACTCGGTGGATGAGCTTCATCCCCTCCGGTTTAAGGATCTGCCCATCACCATTTTTGACACTCTTGAAAACTATTCGAAACTATTGGCTATTGCCAACAATGTTAGGACATCCTCAGCCATCATTTGGAACACCCTGGACTGCCTTGAACAATCATCACTAGCAAAGGTCCAGCAACAATGTCAAGTTCCAATCTTCTCCATAGGTCCTCTTCACAAGATTGCAACAGTAGCCTCCAGTAGTTTACTAGAAGAAGACACAGGCTGTGTTGCGTGGCTTGACAAACAATCCCATAACTCAGTTATCTATGTAAGCTTGGGGAGTCTAGCATCCATCAGTGAGAAAGAACTAGCCGAAATGGCTTGGGGATTAATTAACAGCAGGCAACCTTTTTTGTGGGTGATTAGGCCCGGATCAATTTGCGGTTCAGATTGGATCGAGCTACTGCCTCAAGGTTTCCTAGAAGCTGTTGGAGAAAGAAGTTGCATCGTGAAATGGGCACCCCAGATGGAAGTCTTGGCACATGGCGCAGTGGGCGGGTTCTGGAGCCATTGTGGTTGGAACTCAACCCTGGAAAGTATATCTGAAGGCATTCCGATGTTATGCAGGCCGTGCTTTAGTGATCAGAAGGTGAATGCAAGGTATGTAAGCGAAGTATGGAAAATAGGGATACAATTGGAGAATGAATTAGAGAGGGGAGAGATAGAGAGAGCTGTTAGGAAACTTCTGGTAGATGATGACGGGAAGGGAATGAGGGTGAGGGCCAAGGAGTTGAAGGAGAAAATAGAAGTCAGTATGAAGGGTGGCTCTACCTACCATTTCTTGAATGAGCTTGTGGAGCTTATAAAGTCATTTTAATTGGAACAAGAAGTGTTTTTTTTTCTCTCAACTAAGTGATTTCTGGAACTAACTCGCACAATCATTCCCTCCCCCTTAACCATCCTTACAATATTTGGCGGGAGATGTTAAATGCTAGGCCTCTTTGTATTCTGATAAATAAGTAATGGACATCATGTAAGAGTCAAAATATTTTTTCCAATTTCAAAACAACAGGGGACATGTCTCTAGTGAAATAAATAAGATCATCTGTTTATCTGTTCATGTTGATGTTCTTACCGCCCTTTTGACCATCACCATTTGATTTATGAAGGTTGACTATTAAGCATAGGGTTTCGGGTGTAGAATTATATCAAAAGTATAATTAAAGGAAAGTTCAAGACGACACGGTTTACCAATACAGAAGAAAATAAATAGAGGATGCTGGCTCATCTTGAACTTAATAAAAAATAATGAAAATAAAATTATTAACATAAAGAAATATAGTATCATGTTACTACGAGTCATCAATTGTTTACTGAAAGAGGATGAGTAGGACTTATTCCTTGAAGATGCAGCCATGTTTCCTCTCCTAAAACTACCCACAACTAGCCAATATACTTTTCAATCTTAGAGATGAGTATCCAAAGTTTACTTATTTCTTTAAACGCAATACCCAGCTGTCCTGAGAACCACATGCTTCTGTCCCAAACAGTTTATGGAAAAAAGGCAAGCTTATTATTAATTGACATACTCAAGCTCCAACGAATTTCAAGTTCCATAGCCAGAAGCTGTTGAGTGTCAGCGTGTGCACCTGCTATCTGTTGTATTAATAATTGGCACAAATTAATGTGCTAATTATCCAATTAAAAATACCTGCAAGTGCACGAATTTGGGGGAACCAGGGCCACTCAAGGTCTAGGAGTGGCTCTTCCACTGCCCACGAGGAACTATCGGCTTACTAAAAGTTCTAGTTTGAGTATGTAAAGAACACTTATTTAACACAACACACAGGTAAAATGCAAATTGGAAGCTAAGAGCGAATAAAGAATAGTAAAAGAAATGAAACAAAATAAGAAACCAAAGATAAACACAAACAACAATTTCTATCACCCTTTTATCACCTTTCTATTACCACTGCATCACTTCTTTGTCATCTGTTTATCACCTAGTGAACAGTAACGACCAGTCACATGAACAGTAACAACCAGTCGTTTTGAAACAGATTGTGACCTGAAAACCATGGAAGGCGACTGGTTGCATGAACAGCGAAGGCCGATCGTTTTGAAGCAGAGTATGTGCTATGTTTTCATCTTTGACCTCTGTCCAGTTTTTGACCTATAACTTTGTTCACCCGTTTTCGCGTTTGGCTCCTGTGATGGAAGGGCGAAGTTCCCCACTGGCTTGGAGACCATGTATTGGTCAATAAGTCAGCTTTCTTTGGTGTGCGAGCGTGCCACTGCTAGGAACGTAAATTCTAGCAGACTTCTTTTAGAAAAGATAACTTGCGCCCCAAGTTACTGACTTCTAAAAACAAACGATTGTGAATTTGGGTGAGGAATATCTCCCAAGTAAGTTCTTTTCTTGCCTTAGACTGGTAAGGACTTCCACAATTTATCTCAGTATCAAACGGCTGTTCTGGCCAGAAGTGTTTGATAGAAGTTGGACCGTTTCATGCAGAACTGCCTTCTACAAGATAATAAATATGCATGCTAACTCTAGACAAGTTAAAAGACTGCCGGAACTTCATTTCTGCCTAAATGGGAGGTTCCGATGTAGGCTGGACTGGACGTGTCTGGGTCGGTCCGTACTGCTTTGTGACTTCAAATGCTAGGCTGACCTGCAAATCGATACCAAAGTTGGGTTTTGGCAGAGCTTTACGTTTTCTTCACGCTTTGTGAGGCCTTAACTTCTCCTGCTTGGAAGGGACAGAAGTGGCTATTCTCGATGGTCTGATGAGCTAGGGATTGCACTACGAGAGTTGTTCTGCTTGAACAGGGCTCTTCCTGAGTTTTCTGGGGTCTCCACGTTTGTGAAAACTCAAACTCTGCTTGTCTTGGCTTTTTCTGAACCAAATTTGTAACGAGGGATCTCGTTCTAGAATACTTGTTTTCTAAGTCTGAACCTTGGAATTCAAGTGAGCTCTTGGCTTTTTCTTGGTGTTGTTTTTTTTTTATTGATGATTTGAGTGTCCTTTTCTTTCTTGCTTGCTTCTGTTTTTATAAGAGATCCTCTTTTGGAGGTGTTTTTAAACTTTTAAATAATGGGCGGCAAAAGATCTCTCAAAACATAAGGCAGGAAAGATTTTTATCAATTATGGCAGATAGGCTCTCAGTAGTCTTTTCCTACAGCGATCCCTTCCCTGGTTTCCTGGGCGGCTGCTTTTGTTTCAACCAACGCCACCGCTTGTGTGGGCTTTTTTTTTATGGCGGTTTGGTCTTCTTCTGTATTTCCTGAATAATTCCTTGTTTCCCGCTCTAATTGGGAAGGCGTGGCCTGTGAATTCTTTGGAAGATGGTGTATTGCTTTGGGGTAAAGATCTCTGAACATAGGTGGTTTTTTTTTTATTTTCTATTGGTAGCTTTCCAGAGACGTCCCTTCCCATAAAAACTCTAGTTTGATAATGCTGACTTTCTTAATAGCTGAGGTAGCCACGTGAGTGTGTTTTCAGCTTTTTGGGCTTGAGCCTAAACAATATTTGTGGGCTGATCTTCAAAGCCCCAATGTCATCTTTCCATGTTTTGGGCTTTTTGGGACTGGGTAAGTGTTTCTCACTACGGGCCTGTTTCTTGGATTTCTTTTGGTGTGCCAAATTTAGGCCCAAACAAACTTTTATCCAAATTTTACGTTCTTCATATGGTTGGATTCAGCACAGAAAAAGGAAGAACTCATTGCGGACCAAATGTCATAAACAATTACAGAAGTGAGAATTCAATGGGGAAAACACACAACTTTTCAAACACACACACGGGAAGGGAAGATGGGTGTTGATTCAAGTGACCTAATTCTAATGCTTGAATGTAACCACACGCTAATTATAACAAGATTGACAAAGATGAATATCAAAGTGTGACTTGAAATGTGAAAAACACTAGGGTTTTTGGAATCCACTCTAAACAATCATACTCACGTTCATGGACACCCAAGTAATGAACTCTAAATATGTTGATAAAGATGTTCGCAATCAAGACCGGGTCTAGTGGCTCAAGACGCATTGATTCTCTCTAATATAAGTAGACTGCGGGGCTAGTGCTACAATACTTGTGCCTTCTCTATAATCAATCTAGGTGTCTTTAGTACTTCGATTTAATTACTTGAAAAACCCATTAAGTTCAAAGAGAATATGAACATCACAAGAACCCTAATAGTATGATGTTTACATTAGGCATTCAAGAAACCAATTCACATGGATGATTCTTACTTCATCCATTTGTTGTTGCTTAGGAAAACATGAGGGTACATATAATCCCAACGATCTCAAGAAGCATGCTTTCAAAGGTGATCAATCAAAGAAAAACATACATCAATGATAGATTATTTTAGTGAATGGGAATTCATCAACAATATCTAGAAATTCATAAACTCAAGCATCAAAACAATAGAGTAATCATGTTTAGGTCTTCAACCTAAGCCCTAGCTATGGAGTTTAGTTCCTCATACTTATTTCAAACATAGATTCGAAATATAACTAGAAAGAGTTGACAGATTTTGTGAAAGTGATGGAAGCTCAAGGTCTTCAATGGTGGACAATGTTCTTCTCCTTCTTGCTTGGTTGCACCTTGTCTCCTCTCCAGCTCCAATCTCTAATCTCTGCTCAATCTCATAAAAATGTCGAATGATTCAATGAATGGCTGATGCCTTCCCTTTTGCTTCTTCTCTCTCTTACTTTCCAGCTCACAACTCAATATTAAACTCCACTACCTTTTGCTAAAACCTTTAGCCATTGTCTCCTCGTTGTCTTCTTGCCATGATGAGATTTTGTTTTTAAATACATTACAAGGTTCTCCTTGACTCAAAAAATCCCACTTCATAAGGTAATTTATTGTTACCAAATGGTATGGTAAAGTAGAAATAAGATGACATCAAGTGGAGGTGAAACTTGCCCAAAACAGATTTCCAGAGCTAGGATCAATTGTTGGATCAGTTGGCTGGGCTATACTTGCTCTCAAATTCGGATATGTTGTAGTCAATATCCATTGGAACAAGTTTCATGAAGATCTTCACCTCATCCGAGCAACGGAGCTTACTGTCCAAAGCCAAGAAGTTGACATACGAAAATGAACAAAAACAGAATTTATAACCAATAATGCATTTTTAGCTCATTTTCATTCTAACAAGGTAAAATCTATGAAAACACAAAAAGGAATTAAAATGCTATAAAATGTCAAGAACTAATTCAAAATATTGGGTGAATAACATGATAAATCATGTGTAAAAATGAACCCAACACTATCAGTGAGAGAGAGAGAGAGAGAGAGGAGGGGGAGAGGGAGATGGAAAGAAAGTACATAGTGGTCAAAGGTTGGTCTTAGTCCCATGTCCATATACCAAGGCCTATGCTTCAGCTGGGCACCTTCATACACTCAATGGCCGTTTCCTTCTCAATTCTTCATACCATTTCAACTCTCCAACCCTTCAAACCACCTTGAATTTTCCTTCTTTCCAATACCAGATGGATTTAATTGCACATGAGGTTTCATGCCCTTCTCTGAAGTTGTGGCTAGTTATTAGAACATTCCAAGCATCGTCTTACACACTGTCAGCGTTACCAATTTGTTGCCAGCTGCACAATCCTACAACTTCATTCAAAAGGTTACATTCACATACCTGTTACGTACCATCTGTTGACTGAGCCTTCCTAATTAATCAATGAGATTTATTTCCTTGATTAATTTAGGGATTTACTTCTTATTTTATATAGTTGACATATCCTTATATAATCAGGTGATATTAATTGAATATTATATCTATTTATTCCATATCTATTTCCTTGTAAAGCACTCATGTAAACTCCTATATATACCTCCTTATGGAGAAGAATATAATTAATCTAAAGTATTCAAACCACATTTATACTTTAGCATGGTATCAGATCAATTGATCATAGGTTGTCTCTAAACCCTTAAATCTTACCCTCAAATTCAAATCTAAACCCTAAATCAAATTCCTCAAATCCAAATCTTATACACTCATATCAAATCCTCTTATCAAAACCCATACTTTATCTTATCCTCAAATCCTTCAGTTGCAATAGGTGATCTCCCGCTCTCACACACATAGGCTATTCCACCTTCGCTCCTCAAATTGTTGCTATTAACAATGAAAATTCCCCGTTTCCTACCGGCGTCACCCTGACTGAAACCAACTATGCCTTATGGTCTTAAGTCATGGAGATGTGCATTGCTGCCCGGAACAATTGGGGTACCTAACCGGAGACACTCCACAGCCCCCTCAGAGCTCGTCCACCTACAACAAATGGTGTACCGAGAACTTTCGGGTCAAAAGATGGTTAATTGACTCCCGACTTCATGAATCGTTTCATCCGATTAAGTACTGCCAAAGAAATCTGGGTTGCCGTCAAGAAGACCTACAATGATGGTGGGGATGAAACTTTTTTTTTTAATCTCAATAAACAGGCGTTCACTATTAAACAGAATGGTGCACCTGTTCATAAGTATTATAGCTAGCTGCATAGTATTTTTAAGGAAATTGACTATCGGAGTCCCATCTGCATGCACTGCAATGCCGATGTCACTAAGCGCCAGACAGAACTGGATCGTCTTAGTGTTCACATTTTTCTTGCCGGTTTTGACCCTGAGTTTGATCAAGTTCGAGAGGAAATCTTACGAAAAGATCCTAAATTAGACCTTGATCAAACCTTTACATATGTTTTTCACAAAGCTCAACTGCGAATGACCATGACTGGTGCTCCGAAAACCTCTGTCATAGTCCCTCAACATCAAAGGGGGCCCCAGACTTCGACCGGTGGATCTTCTCAGAACAAGGCTTCAGGATCTCATCCGGAGAAGAAGTGCACTCACTGTGGAGGAGACAAACATACCCGTACTAGCTGTTACGAATTGATTGGGTATTCTGATTAGTGGGACCACTCCAAGGATCCTCGCAGACATAAGACCAAATCACTCCACAATCTTTCGACTCATACCCTGTAAGTCTTGCTGATTTGGCTACACTGGCACTAAGATCTGTCTATATAACCACAACAGGTACCAAAGGTCATGTTTTAAATACTTCATCCAAGAAACACACAAGGATCATTGACATAGGAGCAATTGACCATATGACATTTGATCCTGGACAAATTGCCTCTCATACATCGTCCCCTTAATCGGTGGTGTCTAATGCTAATGGTACTCCCTCCCCCATGATTGGAGAGAGCTCACTCTCTCTCTGACTCCCTCAATTTGGACTCTGTGTTGATTATTCTGTCCTTGCACCACAATCTATTGTCTGTTGTCCAAATTACTACGGCTTTGAATTGCACTGTAACTTTTTGGTCTACTTATTATGTTTTTCAGGACATTATGAGCAGCAAGACAATTGGTTGTGGTACTAGGAAAGGCAAACTCTAGTACCTGAACTTGGCACCTGATAGTGAAGCCAGAGTCGGTCAAGTTTTCGAGATTAAGGGTGCTACAAACTGACAAAGTATAGTTATGATATAGACGTCTTGGACATGCTTTATTTGGATATTTACAAAAGTTATTTCCATCCTTATCTACCAGTTTAGATATTTTAAGTTTTAAGTATGACATTTGCGAACTGGCTAAGAGCCATCGTGTTCATTTTCTCTTAAGTTCCAATAAAAGTTCGATTCCATTCTCTCTTATGCATTCTGATGTTTGGGGCCCTGTTAAAATTGCTACTCCAGGGGGAGCTCGATGGTTTGTCACATTTGCACACGCTTGACTTGGATTTCCCTTCTCAAAACTAAAGGGGAAGTCAGTTCAAAGTTTCAACAATTCCAACAAATGGTGGAGACTTAGTTTCAGGCCACAATGCAAGTTCTCCATTCTAATAATGGCGGAGAAATTCTCAACCAAGATCTTAACAAGTTCTTACAATCATCGCATCATACATCAACACTCATGCCCACACTCCCTAACAAAATGTAATGGCTGAAAGAAAGAAAAGACATGTATTGGAAGTAGTTTGTGCTTCTCTTTTTAATGCCAATATGCCTCGGTCATTTTGGGGAGAAGTCGTCCTATCTACAGCTTGCCTTATCAATTGAATCCCTTATAGTATTTGAATTTACAAACACCACTTCAAACACTTCATCACCATATCCAAATCCCACCCAAAATCTTGAACCCCTGATTTTCGGCTATGGTATATTTGTACATTTACATAGTCACCAACGTAGCAAGTTGGAACCCCGAGCAAACAAGTGCGTTTTCATTGGCTATGCTCCTCATCAGAAAAGATACCGTTGTTATCATCCTCCTAGTCATAAGGTATATACCTCTATGTATGTCGTGTTCCGGGAATACTATATATATTTTTCAGCAGCACATGAAGTGAATCAAGAATCAATCACTCCAAAGATTTTTTATTTTTCCCTCAACACGGCTCTCTGCTTCAAAGTGATTGGTCACATATCTCACTCGATCGGTCGCTCCCCACGAATTCCTCACAGACGAAGCCTCTGCTTCTAAGAGACCGGTCAACTTCACGTTGCCAAAATCATGAGAAGAAAATTGAACTGTTTTATGCGATTTTGCCCACTCTAGAGATGCCTTCAGCTCCAGTACCACACCAATCACCTGCTGAAGATGTTATTCAGGTAACACCTTCTTCTGAAACTGATAACATTAATGAAATATACCATGATGATTTGATTTCAGAAAGCATAAGGGACACATACACCCTTGTACATCGTCTTCCAAGACGAACCGTGGTAAACCTCAAGTACAGTACGAAGCAGATTTTAAAGCCAAAGGAAAATACCTCATCAACAATTATATATCACTAAGCAGATTGTTTGAATCACATGCATACTTTGTGAAGCAGTTGGCCGACATATCTATTCCTAGTAGTGTGACTGAAGCACTAAAAGACACAAAATGGAAAGAAGCCATGAATGAAGAAATGCGAGCGCTCTAAAATAATGCCATATGGGAGCTCGTGTCTTTACCTCACAGAAAGAAGACAATCGGATGCATGTGGATCTATACTGTGAAACTCAAAGCAAATGGATCCTTTGAAAGATACAAAGCTAGACTGGTGGCAGAAGGGTACACATAGATATATGGGGTAGACTACCAAGAGACCTTTGCCCAGTAGCTAAGATTAACACTATCAGAATCCTACTATCTCTAGCAGCAAATCTAGACTGGCCACTACATCAGTCTGATGTTAAAAATTCCTTCTTACATGAAGACTTGGAGAAAGAGGTCTACATGGATTTACCACTAGGATGTAGTATAGCTCATGACAAGAAGAATCAAGTTTGCAAGCTCAGAAAATCACCATATGGGGATGGTTTGGCATATTCACTAAGTTCATGAAGAATTTTGGATACACTCAAAATAATTCAGACCATACCATGTTCTTGAAGCACAATGGCGAAAAAATCACTGCATTAATCACGTATGTGGATGACATGGTTGTAACTGAGAATGATGCATGAGAACAACAGAAACTATGAAAGTATTTGTCTCAGGAATTTTAGATGAATGATTTAGGTGCTCTGAAATACTTCCTCGGAATAGAAGTATCAAGGTCAAAAACTGGTATATTTTTGTCTCAAAGGAAGTAAGTGATGGATCTACTCACTAAAAGATGAATGCTTGGATGCAAGCCTGCTGACACATCCATTGAGATGAATCACAAGTTGTATGAAGGCATGGACCGGGTGCCTACTAATAAGGAACAGTACCAGCGCCTTGTTAGAAGATTGATATATTTGACACGCACAAGACTAGATATTGCATGCATTATAAGTGTGGTTAGTCAATTTATGCATTCTCCTAGTATTTCTCATAGGAATGTAGTTGATCAAATGTTAAGGTATTTTTCAACTCCTTAAAAATGACTAATGTTCTCCAAGAATGAAAATCTTGAAGTTATTTGATATATATATATATATATATATATGCTAACTGGGTTGATTCCATTATAGATAGACACTCTACATCATGTTACTTTATATTTGTGGGAGGTAACCTAGTTACTTGGCAGAGCGAAAAATAAAATGTGATTTCCAGGTCTAGTGCAGAAGCAAAATATAAAGGAATGGCTCAAGGAGTGTGTGAATTATTATGGATCAGAAGACTCTTGAAAAAATTGGGTTTCAAACCATAAAAGCCAATGGAGTTACATTGTGACAACAAGTTGTAGGGGATTTTTCGTTCCGGCAGCTACTACTGGCCTGGGATGCCGTAAACAACAAAATGGATGAAATTGCCCCTTGAGCCTGAGTTTGAAGATCAAGCCCCAAGAATGCTTCGAGAGGATAGTAGGGCCTTAGGAAACACCTTGGTTACCTTCACCAATGAAAGTAACAACAGCTTACAGATAAACTTTCTAGCTTGGCATGAGGAGCTTGTGGCATGGGAGCAAAATTGTCATGAGTTTAGCATTGAAGAGAAAACTAAGTGTTCCTGGTGGAAAAAGGGTATTAAGGCAGGAGATGAAGAGTTTGCAGAGAGGTTTGGTTGAGCATGAGGAAAAAGAGAGAAAATGTGGCTTGAATGTTTTTCCGGCAGCTTGACAGAGACTCTGTCAAGTGTTAGAACAGCTTGCCAAGGAGGAAAACTAATGGAATAGGATGGGCTGAACATGAAATTGCTGGGTTTTGGGAGTAAGAGATGAAGCTTGCTCTCTGATGTGGTTGATGCTTATTGGGTAGAAGAGGCCTCTTTTATAGCCGCTAGACGCCATCATTTTCCAATAAACCCTAATGGTTTCTATCTAATTTGGCCAAGTCTTTCCCTTCCTTTCTCCTATCATCTCTTCAATCATCCTATTTTGGTGAAATCCACTCTGCCCATTTGCACAAAATTAGGGATTTTTGGGAGCTTAAGGCCTCCTTTCCCGCGGCTGTTTCAGAACTTCCATTTTGAGCCATCTTATTCCTTTCCTTTCTTCCTTTTTTTATGGCTAGGTCTGATGAGGGAAAGAGAATGGATATGCATGCTGGTTCAAAGGGTGATCAGCGCTCCAATATCCATTGGTCCCTTGGGTGCCTTTTGCTTGAAACTTGCTCCCTTCCCATGTGCTAGAACCTCCAAGCAGCTTTGTATAATGGACCTTCAGACTTTCCCTTCGTGGCTTTTGTTTTTCCAGCCAAGTGCTGGGGCTTTTGTAGCTCATTATGGTAATTGTATGGGCCAAGTTGGTTTATTGAATAAGTGGGCTATCTCTATCAAGCATTGGGCTTTTTTGGTTGAGTCAATAGGCTATTTTGGTTGGGCTATTTTGGTTAGGATATTTTGGTTGTGATATTTTCTCTTTTGTGCTCACCCACATGTTTGGGCCTAAGAAATGGGCCTGAGTTCCGAAGCTCCCAAGCAACCCCGGGACTTCCATTTCTTAGCCCATCAATGGGCCTCATGTCAAATTATTACCATCCATACCACAACCCACTCAAGCAAGCCCCGGGCATCTTGCGTGGCTTGGGCCCAATTAAGCTTGTAGCGTGGCATGTTGCTTATTTGCTTGGCGTTGCATGTGTGCAAAGCGTATATGACGAACCTTCACGTGCCCAAATTGGGTTTCTTCTTGATAAGGTATCGCATTGGGCCGAAAATTTATTTGGGCTGAACCGTGGATTTTTTTGGGCCTCAACACAAGTCAGCTATCGATATTGCTCATAATCCAGTTCAACATAATCGAACCAAACATGTTGAGGTGGATAGACATTTCATCAAAGAGAGAATAAGATCATCTCCCTACTTTTCGTAAAATTAGAAGATCAACTAGCAGATATCTTTTAAAAAAAATTTGTTTGTGGAAAAGTGTTTTATGACTCACTTACCAAGTTGGGCATTGGTGACGTATATGCACTAACTTGATGAGGAGTGTTGAAATGAGCCTTCCTAATTAATCAAGGAGATTTATTTCCTTGATTAATTAGGGGATTTACTTTCTCATTTTATATAGTTGACATATCCTTGTATAATTAGGAGATATTTTCCTAATTGACTACTGTATCTATTTCCTTGTAAAATACTCATGTAAACTCCTATATATATATATATATATATATCTCTTTATGGAAAAAAATAGAATTAACCTAAATTACTCAAACCATATTTTAGCACCATTTTTGCTCCTTTTTGTAAAACTATTATGGCAACAATGGCAGTACAAATGCAAACTCCAGTGGATGAGACTAATGCCTAAGTCCTCTTGCTACTTATTTATGGTTCAGATTGATTGAGCTACTGCCTCATAAAAGCTATTTGAGAAAGAGGTTGCATTGTGAAATGGGCACCCCAGATGGAAGTTTTGGCTCATGGCCTAGTAGGTGGGTTTTGGAGCCATTGTGGTTTGTCTGAAGGGGTTTCGATGTTATGCAGGCCGTGCTTTAGCGATCAGAAGGTGAATGCAAGGTATGTGAGCGAAGTATTTAAAATAGGGATACAATTGGAGAATGAATTAGAGAGGGCAGAGATAGAGAGAGGGGTTAGAAAACTTATGGTAGATGAGGATGGGATGGGAATGAGGGTGAGGGCCAGGGAGTTGAAAGAGAAAATAGATGTCAGTATGAAGGGTGGCTCTACCTACCATTCCATGAAATCAGCTTGTGGAGCTTATAAGGTCATTTTAATTGGAACAACAAGTGCTTTTTTCCCCTCAACTAAGTCCTTTGTCATTAAATATATAGTTGAGGCTTCATGCATCTTATGTAAACAAACTTTTCTTTGTAGTATATTACTCACTCTTGGATGAAATTTACTATTCCAATGCATTGATTTGTACAATCCAGACTTTACATTTCAAAGTAGTTGAAGCAACAATATCAAGGTGATTCTATGAACTCCCACAATCACTCCATTACAAATCATTGATGGAAAATTGTTTCTCTTCTCTTCTTTCGTTGATGGTCGCTACTAACGAAAGAGGGCGAAGAGGTTATGTTATAGTATAAAATAAAGAAGAATAGCAAAGACATGAGGAACGACGTTAAGTGTCCATTGCTCTGTTTCTTTAGATTGAACTGGGTGTATCTAACCATTAAGTTTTTTTTATCTTTGTGAAAAGCCCTACTACTTAAAGAAGGTCCACGACCCCTTACCCTGCTGAAGATTCGACTCTTTTCACCTAAGTTGACACTTAATTTTGGGCGTCAAGAGCTCATATGGTGAGTAGGCCTTCTATTCTGACAAATAAGTAATGGACATCATGTAAGAGTCAAAATCTTTCTTTCAAATTTCAAAAACCACATGTGGCATTTCCCTTATGAAATAAATAAGATCATATGTTTTATCGGTTCATGTTGATGCTGATACTATGACCACCGCTGTTTCATTTATAAAGGGTTGAGGGTGTAAAATTATAATGTAAACTGCCTAATACTCCCTGAATTATCATGCTTGTCGAAATCTCCACCCTGAACTTTTTTTTGCCTGCCAATTTAGCCATCATACTAAATTTTATCGCCAATTTACCCCCCAATCCTAATTTTTGGCAATTTCCATCCAAATCTCTGTTAAAAAAGTACCAAGTTAGGCATATGCTTCAATGTTGAATTAAAAATTGAATTTGTTTATCTGGTTCTTCAAAGAGCTCGAATGTGGGAGAAATAAATCGGGGGGAGGGGGAGAGGGAATTCTGGTTTCTGCAGGTGGGGGGTAGGAGGAGGGGGGAGGAGTCTATGAGTGGTGGTTGGGAAATCGAGGGGGAGAAGAAATCTGTGGGGGTGGGGAGAAATCGAAGGGGGTGGGGGGGCTAGTTCTGGGTTCTGCGGGGATTGGACAAAAAGGGAGGGAATGAGGGAGAAAGAAATCTGGCTGGGAGAGGGATTCTGGTTTCTAATGGTGCGGGGTGGGAGGAGGGGGGAGTGGTATGTAGGCGGTGAAAGAAATTTCCAAAAACTAACAGTGGGAGTAAATTGGCGATAAAATTTAATATGAGGGCTAAATTGGTAGGCAAAAAAGTTTGGTATGGAGATTTCGACAAATGTAATATTTTAAGGGATATTTGGCAGTTTACCCAGAATGATATAAAAAATATAATTAAATGAAAATTCAAGACGACAAGTCGTACCAAGTAAATAGAGGATGCTGGTTCATCAATTTCTCGCTTGAACTTAATAAGAAATCATGACAATAAAATTATTAACATAAGGAAAAAATGGTATCATGTAACAAACAACTAGTCATTGTTTGCTGAAAGAGGATGAGTAGGACTTATTCCATGAAGATGCAGCCAAGTTTGACAAATGCAGCCAAGTTTGACAAAGATGTTTAGGAATTATTACATCAAGTCAGTTCTTCCTCTAATACCAGACACAACAACCAGCCAATATACTTTTCAATATCAATCCATGAATTGCAGCAGTCAGCTGTGCTGAGAACTACAAGCTTATGTTCCAAACAAATGGAAAAAGACAAACTTATTATTAATTGGCTTATCTAAATATTATCTGCTTAGCATGGTCTCTATATATTACATACTCAAGGCCCAATGAATTTCAAGGAGACAGTCAAGCAATATAAAGCTTCCATAGCCACAAGCTATTGAGTGTCTTTGTGCGTGTGTGTGTGTGCGCGCTTATCGGTGAGACAGAAGAGGAAGAGGGAAGGGGGGGAGATGGAAAAGAAAGCCGAGAGTGGTCAACTGTTGGTCTTAGTTCCATGCCCATACCAAGGCCACATAAACCCAATGCTTAAGCTGGGTAACTTCCTTCACTCAAAGGGCTTTTCCATTGCAATTGTTCACACCCATTTCAACTCTCCAAACCCTTCAAACCACCCCGAATTCACCTTCTTTCCAATACCAGATGGCTTAACTGCTGATCAGATTTCATCTGGGAATGCAGTAGCTATTATATTAGCTATTAACGCCAATTGCAAAGCTAGTTTCGAACAATGCTTGACTGATAGAGTGACGGAACAAGAACCGCAGAACAAAATCACCTGCATCATCTATGATGAATTTATGTACTTCTCTGAATCTGTGGCTAATGATCTAAACATTCCAAGAATACTCTTACGCACGCAAAGTGCTACCAATTTTATTGCTCGCAACGCTATGATACGACTTCATTCAAAAGGTTGCACTCCCTTCCCAGGTATGTGCCCTGTTTCCTCTTGTCTACGTTTCTTTCTGCAAACAAGGAAAGAGGCTAATATGCCTGAGTCATTTTTCTTAGAGTATGGTGTTTATTTTTCTTACGTATAAGGTATAACTAACACTATAACTCGGGATCACAGACTCTATGTTACTGAACTCGGTGCCCGAGCTTCATCCCCTCAGGTTCAAGGATCTCCCCATCTATATTTTCGGCACACTTGAAAACTATTCGAAACTATTGACTAATGCCAACAATGTTAGGACATCCTCAGCCATAATTTGGAACACCCTGGACTGCCTTGATCAATCATCACTAGCACAGATCAAGCAACAATTTCAAGTTCCAATCTTCCCCATAGGTCCTCTTCACAAATTTGCAACAGCAGCCACCAGTAGTTTACTTGAAGAAGACACCGGCTGTGTTGCGTGGCTTGACAAACAATCCCATAACTCAGTTATCTATGTAAGCTTGGGGAGTCTAGCATCCATCAGTGAGAAAGAACTAGCCGAAATGGCTTGGGGATTAGCTATCAGCAGGCAACCTTTTTTGTGGGTGATCAGGCCCGGATCAATTTGCAGTTCTGATTGGATTGAGCTACTGCCTCAAGGTTTCCTAGAAGCTGTTGGAGAAAGAGGTTGCATTGTGAAATGGGCACCCCAGATGGAAGTTTTGTCTCATGACGCAGTGGGAGGGTTCTGGAGCCATTGTGGTTGGAACTCAACCCTAGAAAGTATAACTGAAGGGGTTCCAATGTTATGCAGGCCGTGCTTTAGCGATCAGACGGTGAATGCAAGGTATGTGAGCCAAGTATGGAAAATAGGAATACAATTGGAGAATGAGTTAGAGAGGGGAGAGATAGAGAGAACTGTCAAAAAACTTATGGTGGATGAGGAAGGGAAGGGAATGAGGGTGAGGGCCAAGGACTTGAAGGAGAAAATAGAAGTCATTATGAAGGGTGGCTCTACCTACCATTCATTGAATGAGCTTGTGGAGTTTACAAGGTCATTTTAATTGGAACAAGAAGTGTTTTTTTTCTCTTTTCTCAACTAAGTGCTTTCTGGAACGAATTCACACAATCATTCCCTCCCCCTAAGCCATCCTTACAGTATTTGGTGGGAGATGTTGAATGCTAGGCCTCTTTGTATTCTGATAAATAAGTGATGTACATCGTGTAAGAGTCAAAATATTTTTTCCAATTTCAAAAACATGTCCCTTGTGAAAATAAATAAGATTATCTGTTTATCTGTTCAAGTTGATGTTGTTACTGTGCTTACAACCATTGCCATTTGATTTATAAAGATTGACTATTAAGCATAGGGTTTATGGTGTAGAATTATATCAAAAGTATAATTAAAGGAAAGTTCAAGATGACACGGCTTACCAATATAGAAGAAGTAAATAGAGGATGCTGGCTCATCTTGAACTTAATAAGAAATAATGAAAATAAAATTATTAACATAAAGAAATAGAGTATCATGTTACTAGGAGTCATCAATTGTTTACGGAAAGAGGACAAGTATGATAAAGATCAGTTTCCTCTCCTAAAACTACCCACAACTAGCCAAAATACTTTTCAATCTTAGAGATGAGTATCCAAAGTTTACTTATTTCTTGAAACGCAATACCCAGCTCTCCTGAGAACCACATGCTTCTGTCCCAAACAATTTATGGAAAAAAGGCAAACTTATTATTAATTGACTTACCTATCTGCTTAATGTGGTCTCTGCAGGACTGAAAGACCACTCTGTATTCTATTATAGCAACAATTGCAGTACAAAATACAAACTCTAGTGCTTAAAATTAATCTCTCTCTCTGCAAATGAGGGGAAGAGACTAATGCCTGAGTCCTCTTACTGCTTATTTATGGCTCAGATTGATTGAGCTGTTGCCTCATGAAGGCTATTTGAGAAAGAGGTTGCATTGCGAAATGGGCACCCCAGATGTAAGTTTTGGCTCATGGGGCAGTGGGTGGGTTTTGGAGCCATTGTGATTGGAACTCAACCCTGAAAAGTATTTCTGAAGGGTTTCCGATGTTATGCAGGCCGTGCTTTAGCGATCAGAAGGTGCATGCAAGGTATGTAATTAGAGAGGGGAGAGATAGAGAGAGCTGTTAGAAAACTTATGGTAGATGAGGAGGGGAAGGGAATGAGGGTGAGGGCCAGGGAGTTGAAGGAGAAAATAGATTTCAGTATGAAGGGTGGCTCTACCTACCATTCCTTGAATGAGCTTGTGGAGCTTAAAAAGTCATTTTAATTGGAACAACAAGTGTTTTTTTTTTCCCTCAACTAAGTCCTTTATCATTAAATTGATAGTTGAGGCTTCTTGCATCTGATGTAAACAAACTTCTGTTTGTAGTACATTACTCACTCTTAAATGAAATTTACTATTCCAATGCATTGGTTTGTACAATCCAGACTTTACATTTCAAAGTGGTTGAAGCAACAATATCAAGGTGATTCTACGAACTCACACAATCATTCCACTACAAATCATTGATGGAAAATTGTTTCTCTGCTCTTCTTTCGTTGATCGTCGCTACCAACGAAAGAGGGTGAAGAGGTTCTGTTATAGCACAAAATAAAGAAGAATAGCAAAGATAGGACAACGTCTAGTGTCCATTGCTCTGTTTCTCTAGATTGAACTGGGTGTATCTAACCATTAAGTTTTTTATCTTTGTGAAAACCCATACTACTTAAGCAGGAAAATGGGTTTTTACTTGGTGGTTCTCTCGAAACTAAGACGAACTAAAGCCAATTTCCTAGGACGACTCCTAAAAGATGGTTGCATTGATCTTTCAAGGTGTGTAACAATTTAGATATTTTTCATCTCTGTGAAAGCTGCATTGACATTGTTTTAGCCTTTTCTTGAGAACTATGGTTCGATGTTCTCTGGTTCTCATATATAAAAATGTTTAAGAGATTTGGATGACTTACTGCAACTGATAACGAAATCCCACGATTTAAGCCCAAACAAGTGCCTTTCAGCTCCTGCTCTCTGAGTGATCTTGGAAAGCTGACATCTTGGGCTTCTTGCTTGTCACACAAGTCATGTTCTGTTTCATAAGTTGCAAAAAGTTTCTTTGAGTTTCCATTCTCACTCCACATCTTTTCAACCGGAGTAATTAAAATGTATTTATGCATTCTCAATATATTATTACTAGCATGACAAATAAACACACCTACACGAGCGGTACAATCTGGTTGGAGATGTTGAATGATGTTGGCGAGTAGGCCTATTTCCCCTCTGGTATGATGGCCTACATGAAATTGCTTCTTCAGAACTAGAACAGCCTGGCCGTTGAACAACCAGCAACTTAATTTTTGAGCTCTGTCCATTTATGCTATAAAGATTGAACATCTTTCTTTCCAACTTCAAAAACTACATGTTGCTTGTGATATAAGTCCATCTGATTATGACCTAAACCTTTCGTTGAAGTTTAGGATTTATAATTTAGTATTTATCAAACAAACAATCCGTGCTTATCAAAATAGATTTATCATAAAGCAAAAAAAAAAAAGTTATTAGAAGGTGAGCATTCAACCCAAAACCAATTGATGACGGATAGAGAGTTCTAAGATCATTTAAACCACTAAGTCAAGATTTCTTTCTGAAAGAGGATGAGAGAATCAGTCCTTAGCGCCTTAATCCATGAAGATGTAGATGATAAATTACTGATAGCTGAGTATCTCCATCAGGATAATGCATGACTCAGGCACTGTACTATCCGGCCAGTATATTTTCAGTACTTCAAAGACAAGATTCCAAAATTTGTTTAAAAACTACAACAACCAACTGCTAGAATCACATGCTTATCTCCAAAAAAAAAAGAAATTATATAAAAGAACAAATTTATTCCTAATTTAGCATGACATGTGCGGAATAAAGAAGTGCCGTATTATTCACCAAAAACTGAATTGCTATATTATGATAAATTTCTGTAAGCACCAACACAAAGCAAGACAGTTTCCAATAGCTGTAGCCTATTGGAGAGAGAGACAGAGAGAGAGACAGAGAGAGAGAGAGAGAAGAGAAAAGAGAAGAGAAGAGAAGAGAAGAGAGAAAGAGAGGGAAGGAGAGGGAGATGGAAAAGAAAACACAGAGTAGTCAAAGGTTGGTTTTATTCCCATGTCCATACCAAGGCCACATTAACCCAATGCTTCAGTTGGGTACCTTCCTTCACTCAAAGGGCTTTTCCATTACAGTTGTTCACACCCATTTCAACTCTCCTAACCCTTCAAACCACCCTGAATTCACCTTTTTTCCAATACCAGATGACTTAACTGCTGATGAGATATCATCTGGGAATATAATGGCCATTCTGTTGGCTCTTAATGCCAATTGCAAAGCGAGTTTCGAACAAACCTTGACTGAAGTGATGGAAAAAGAACCGCAGAATAAAATCACCTGCATCATCCATGATGACATCATGTACTTCTCTGAGGCTGTGGCTCGTCATCTAAACATTCCAAGCATCATGTTACGCACTACCAGTGTTACAAATTTTCTTGCTCGCAGTGCCGTCCTGCAACTTCATTCAGAAGATCACCTTCCATTCCCAGGTATGTGCGATATATTTCCTGATCAGAACACAGTATGCATGTGTATCCATCTTAAAGGCTATTATAATAGCGCTGGTAGTTGAAATCCCAAAATTCCAATGCTTTACTTGAATAGTAGATCTAATGTTTCCTTCTGCCATGTTGTATGATTTTCATTCTTCTTACTTATAACTAAGAGCACAACTCTGGATTGCAGACTCTCTGTCACTGAATCCAGTGCCCCAGTTTCATCCCCTCAGGTTCAAGGATCTGCCCACCTCCAACTTGGACACATTTGAAAACTATTCGAAACTAGCCGTTAACGCGGGCAATGTTAGGACGGCCTCAGCCATCATTTGGAACACCGTGGATTGCCTTGAACAATCATCACTAGCACAGATCCAGCAACAATGTCAAGTTCCAATCTTCTCTATAGGTCCTCTTCACAAGATTGCACCAGCAGCCTCCAGTAGTTTACTAGAAGAGGACACCAGCTGCATTGCGTGGCTCGAAAAGCAATCTCATAAGTCAGTTATCTATGTAAGCTTGGGGAGTGTAGCATCCATTGGTGAGAAGGAACTCAGTGAAATGGCTTGGGGATTAGCTAACAGCAATCAACCTTTCTTGTGGGTGATCAGACCTGGCTCAATTTGTGGTTTAGACTGGAATGAGACATTGCCTCAAGGTTTCATAGAAGCCGTTGGAGAAAGAGGTTGCATTGTCAAATGGGCACCCCAAAGAGAAGTTTTGGCTCATGGCGCGGTGGGTGGGTTTTGGAGCCATTGCGGTTGGAACTCAACCCTAGAAAGTTTATCTGAAGGTGTTCCAATGATATGTACGCCGAGTTTTGGCGATCAGAAGGTGCACGCAAGGTATATCAGCCAAGTATGGAGAGTAGGCGTACAATTGGAGAATAAGTTAGAAAGAGGAGAGATAGAGAGAGCTGTCAGAACACTGATGGTAGATGATGATGGGGAGGGGATGAGGGTAAGGGCCAAAGATTTGAAGGAGAAAATAGGAGTTTGTATGAAGAAGGGTGGCTCTTCTTATAGTTTCTTGAATAAGCTTGTGGAGCTTATCATGTCATTGTAATTGCAACAACAGTGGCTCTTCAGACATTGATAGATGAGGCTTGCTGCTTGTGGATGTCAAAAAAAAAAGCTTCTGTTGTCCATCCTCAGCGTTGAATAAAGTAAAAATTGTTTTTTTGCTCTTGTTTCATTAATCTTCTCTACCAAACTAAGGAGGTGTAGGTAGTTCTGTTAGAGTTAAGAGCACTAAAAGGGACCAACTAGATTTTCGCTTTAATTTAGTTAGGTATATAGAACCCAAAAGAAATTTGTACCCAAACAAAACATATGGCCGAGGGAAGACCAACAATGTCAATTGTCTCAGCTTAAGTACCCCACAACAGAAGGGATTGTATAAATATAATAAATAAGCAAAAATAATATTTAAAAAAGACAGGGATAACAATGTCAATTATTCATCCCTCTGTAGTGGGTCAAGGATTACCAAACAAGAGTTAACATCTCTCTCTTACATTGAACTGGCTGTGTTCTAGCTTTAATTTTGTATCTATGTTAATTGACTAACATTTTCAGGCATGACAAGTAACAAAATCAAAACCCTAGGTTTCATAATGAAGCAAAAAATGGGCTTCTTTGGGTTGCTGTCTTATGACTAAAGACCAACTAAAGCCAATTGTCTAGCTTTCGTTATCCAATCGGCTCTCAGCCATGAAATTTCCTTCCCCAAAGGTTATTATTAAATTAATCTCCAAAGTCTTCTATCTTATTTTAAAATAAGGACTAGCTAAATGTAAGACCCTTTCCAGGAAATGTAGTTAAGTACCCTAATTTTCCAACTTAATAAGGAATTTTCTCTATACACAGAATGAGTTCAATGCTGACTTTTGATGTAGCTAGTCTATAAGCTACAAGGAATGGATTTACAACTTATTTGACAATCCCAAAATACTTATTCCTGCCACACAGACCTGTTCTCAGAAAGAGAGAGAGGGAAAAACAACATAGATGCCGCAGATTGGTTCTGGTTCCGTGCCCATTCCAAGGGCACATAACTCCGATGCTTCAACTCGGCACTATCCTTCACTCCAAGGGCTTCTACATCACAATCGCTGACACCCAGTTCAACTTTTCCAACCCACTGAACTTCCCTGATTTCAACTTCTTAGAGATGTATGAAGGCTTACATGAGCAAAATGTCTAGTCCCACAATTTTATAGATGTGATATCGGGTTTTAATGCCAACTGCAAAGCCCCGCTCCGGAAGTCATTGGCTCGGATGATGGAGAAAGAGGATCAACATAGTAAGATTGCATGCATCATCTATGATGAATACATGTATTTCTCGGAATAGGTGGCTAATCATCTAGGGCTTCCTAGCATTATATTGTCTACTAGCAGTGCAGCAAACATGCTGACTTACCAAGAAATTCCTAGGCTCCTAAAAGATGGTTACATTCCAATTCCAGGTGTGTAACAATCAGACATCTTCCATCTTTCTCAGTGCTGCCGTATGAGATGTTAATACATCAAATAGATCAATTAATTGATTACTGTTTTAATCTTTTCATGAGAAATAAGGCTCTATGATTCTCTGGTTCTCATAACATAACTTTAACCTATGCCTGAACTAACCTTAAGATCTCTGGTACTCGACCTATGTGGGTGCAGAAGCTATGATGCTGGAACTGGTACCAGGCCTTGAACCGCTCATATTTAAAGACCTACCAATTACCAATTTCAGAGATTTGGATGACTTACCGCAACTAATAGTGAACGCCCACGATTCAAGGTCATATTCGGCCATCATTTGGAACACCATAGACTGCCTCGAACAATCATCATTGGCACATCTCCGGCAAGAACACCAACTTCCATTGTTTCCTATCGGTCCTCTGCACAGAACTATTCCCGCCTCCTCCATTAGCTTATTGAAAGAGGACCAGAATTGCATTTCATGGCTGGACAAACAATCACAACTCTGTCATCTATGTAAGCGTGGGAAGCATAGCCTTCTTGGACAGTAAAGAACTAGCAGAAATGGCGTGGGGTCTGGCCAACGGTAAGCACCCTTTCTTGTGGGTGGTTCGAACCGACTCCATATCATTGCCAGAAAGTTTCCAAGAAACTGTTGGAGAAAGGGGTTGCATAACGAAATGGGCACCCCAAACGCAGCTCTTGGCGCACAGCGCAGTTGGAAGGTTTTGGAGCCATTGCGGTTGGAACTCAACCATTGAAAGCATCTCTGAAGGAGTTCCAATGATATGCCAACCATATTTTGGGGACCAAAGAGTGAACTCAAGGTACTTGAGCCTAGTATGGGGTGTAGGGTTGGAATGGGAGAATGACATGAACAGAGGACCAATATAGGAAGCTATAAGAATGCTTATGGTGGGCAAAGAAGGGGAAGTGATAAGGCAAAGAGCAAAAGATTTGAAGGTGAAAATCGAACTTTCTATGAAGCAAGCCGGTTCTTCCTACAATTCCTTGAATGAATTGGTAGACCAAATCTTGTCATTCTAATTGCATAAACGTTAAAGATTATATCAACAACTCAATGTAAATACATAATCAGTTATTGCAAATTTCATCATCCATTATACATTGTACCATACAAAGTAGATGAACACAGCATACAATTTCATACTCCATTGGCAGTATCAGTTATTGCAATGATCATCATTTCTAATATTTTGTACAATACAGAGTAGATGAACGCAACATCTAACATCATACAACATAGCACATTACGTTCAGCTAAAAGCATTACAAACTCACACCTATTTTTTATACATTTCAATCACATAAAGACACAAACTTTATTCACATTCTGACACAAAACGCAGCTACCCATTATCTTAAATTAGCCAAAAGAAGACCTCACCACCTTAATCTTCGCCAGAAATTTCAATGGCTCTGATATTGGGTCTGCTGGGCTCCTCCTTAGGAACAGTGACAGTGAGAACCCCATTGCTCATGAAGGCCTTAAGCTGCTCAATCTTGGCGTTGTCCGGAAGCTTAAACTTTGTCATGAAGCTACCGCTGTCTGTACTGATCTGAAGCACACGCTCGTCTTGAAGCTCCACAAGCACGTCCTCGTTCATGAACGCAGGAAGAGCCGCCTTTAGGATGTGGGCATTTCGGGTCTCTCTCCAATCTAGTCTTGAGTTTACCGAAGAACCCAGATTGAATTCCCGGAAAACGTTGGAGATTGAGGAAGGGAATGGGAAAGGGAAATCTGTGAATGGGTCCCACAGGTCAAGATCCAAGGAAGGGTCGAAGTCACTGCCTCGTTGCTCGTTGATTGGGACGATTGACATCTTTGTTCAACTGGGTTTGGTTTGGGATGGAGTTTCTGAGAATCAAGAGATCAAAACAAAAATGGAGAAGAAAGTGAGCAACTTTTTCAAGGAATTTGTGAAGTGAGCTGAGACTGGTGACTGTTTTAAATGGTGAAAAGTGGATTGAGGTAGAAGAAACACCTCGGAGATTCTAGAAATTGGGTGGGCCCCGCCTAATGTGTTGGACTAAATTAACGGTCTTTGGTTTTAGTTCGAAAAATTAATGGTCCAAAGTTGAGAACTTGTGTATCGAGTGTGGATAGCAACACTCTTTACCATGCTTTTCATTTCTTTATAGGCAACCAACAATACAACTCTGCGATATGGCACCCTTTGAAGCCCCAGCTCTTCATCCCAAAAGCCTACTTATTGAGCTTTGAAAAACTCACTCCAATCAATGGCTTCCTTTGCATGATGCATGAAATTGTTCATTCCGAGTCACTTCACTCTGTTTCTGTGCCTTGTCACCAATACAGGCGTTGTCAATCTTGAATTGCAGCCGAAACATCATTGATTCATCCCCTGCATATTGTCTGCACAAATGCGCTGCTAGACATATGAGAATTCTGAGAACTACGGAAATAAAATGAATTAGTTAGTGACAATATGCAGCAATGAACAATTTAAAACAATGATACTATGATCTCTGTTATCTTCTAGCCTCATTCAGCAATCATGTTTGTTTAATAAGTAAGCTCAATTTCCCTATCTCTGAATTTCGACAGGAAAAAAAAATTCCTAATCAATTTTAAAGTTCCAAATCTGTGTCTAATATCAATGGTACCCTTATTTCTGTACCCCCCAAAAAAAAAAAAAAAAAAAAACCTTGTCAATCATTAATTTTTTCCAGACAGCACCATATGATGACCTCTTCTTAGTTCTAACTTTCTAACCGCACTTTTATCATGTTAACAATCATGCTTGGGATAGAAAGCAAGATTTTGACTTCAGCATGTTCTTGAGAAGCCACAACTAAAAGGTCTCTTGGGTGCTAAGCCAAGAGTTTAATCAACTACAAAGTTAATAACATATACGCAAGTGTTTGGGAAAATATGTGAAATGACAGAAGTGAAAAAATAATAAAAATAATAAAAAAGACTCTAATGTCTGTGTTGCTTGAAATTTTGAATCCATAGAAGCTTGTATAAATGAAGCCAAGTGCTAAATGGGTTAACTTGACATGGGTAAATGAAGAATAAAAAAAGAAAAGAAGCACAGACCATATAAAACAGCGCATTATGTACCTTCCAAATAAAAACCAAGAAAAGAAATATACTGGGAAATATCTTACTAGTAAGACATCTGAGTATGTACCTGGTCTTCAAGATATAAAAAACAGAGTGGCACCACTTGGCATCCTGAGATATAATATCTAGTATGAGCTAGTACACTACCTAGAAGACAACAGGTACACAACAGATTAAGACTGCTATAGTATCAGCTGGGTCTCCCATTTTCAGGTTCGTGTTATGCTAATAAAAGTCTGTAGAGAATGGACAACAAGACACCAGAAATCAGAGTACGATCAAAATGAAATTCATCTTGCATACTCCCACTAAATTCTGATACCAGAGGATATAGATAAAATGCTTCTGGTTTTTTTTTTCTCATATAGCAGTACGCGCCTCTTGCTAAATTTGAGAGAGTGGCAAACCATGCGATTATGTTACTTCTTCACACAAACCTGTAACTTGTTCTGCAGTCACCATGCTCGTTATTTCTTGAACAAGAAGTCATGGTTGAACCTACTCAATTTCTAGGGATGCAAAGTATACTAACAATATTTCAAAACAAGAAAGGAAAAAAAAAACAGTTGAAAACTCAAAAAAAACCAAAAACCAAAAACATCGGTATTCATTGATAAAAGATCCACTCATTACAATTATAACTGACATGGACGATTTTTCATATTTTGAAATCGTTGCATAATAACCTCATCGTCGATACTATCAAGAATGTCTGTCTCAATATATGGAATCAATCTATCCTTCATCCTTTCATCTTCCATTCGGTTGCGTAATCGATTCTTCACAATATTCAAAGCGGAAAACACCCTATCTACCCTGGGAGTTGCAACTGGTAAGATAAGTGCCAATGTCAACAGCAAGTAAACTAATGGGAAAACAGAGTCTTTTTTGGTCTCAGCCATTTTTTGTGCAAGATCAGCGATCCCGTTCAATCCTGAAAACTCAATGCTAGAACGCATGTCCATAATGTACTTCTCAAGCTGATCTTCAAGTATCATTAAGTCAAGTGTAGAAAAGTCATTTGGATAATACTGAGCAAGACAAATCAACTTTTGTTTGTCAAAAGCAGAAAATGAATCACTCGGATTCAAACATGCCACACAAAGAAGCAACCCTGTATTCATTTCAGTGAAACGAACATTTAGCTCTTGAATTTGCATATCTATAACAGTACAAAACAACTCAACACAATAATAATGCATGTTTGTGATCACCTGATCTCTTTTTTTCCCTCGAGTTAGAAACCTGTCATCCATGTTATGCACTTCAATTTCATGCTTTTGACAAAATGAAGAAACCTCATTGAGTAATGAATCCCAACCACTCTCCTTCATCACTTGCAATTGTTCTTTACATACTCTCACTAGGTTCATGGCATTCACGATATCCTGATCATTTTTTTGTAATGCTTGTGACAAACCATCTGTGATTCGCAAAATGTTTATCATCATATGTAGACTAAAAATAAAACCAAATGACTGGAGGGGACCCAATAGAACCCGTGCTTTAGATTTCTGTTCAGAATCTAATCCAAACTCTGCTATGACCTCAAGTACATCTATCACAGATGAGAACATAGTAAACAAGCTTATCAAAGTCTTAAATTTGGAGCTGCCCTCATTTAGACCTTGTTCACTTAAAAGCTTGCTGGTATTGAGTGCTTCAAAAACTAAAACATCATGTTTCTCCCGAAGAGTGTCACGACATTCAACAAATTCTCCAACAACATTCACCACCTTAGCAACCCAAGTAAAAAGATCCACAATTTCTAAATGATTCTTTGACATGGCTATAAGAGTTGAATGAAGATCATGAGCAAAGCAATGGACGTAAAATGCACACTCATTCGCCTTCACTATAAGCGTCTTAAGATTATTCAACTCACCTTGCATATTACTTGTCCCACCATAACCTTGCCCCCGTAACTTAGCCATGCTTAATCCATGAGTAGAAAAGAAATCATCAATGGCCCCCTTAAGCGAGACAGCGGTGTCATCGGTAGCTTGCACAATACCTAAATAACACTCAATTACATGACCTTTATCTACAAAACGTAATACAATAGCCATCTGATCCTGTGAAGACATGTCATGAAACTCATCAATAAGAATGGAAAATAATGAATCACCAATATATCTAACGATTGCATTGATGATTTCCGTCGAAATAGCAATTTCAATGTCCTTCTGAGTATCAGATGATGTCAACTTCAGGGTTAAGGGAGCATTGTTCAATGTGACAGCTTTTATATCCTCATCATAATTACATCGTAATCTCAAAAGGTCAGCAAACATTCCTTGGTTGTTTGAATCTTCATATTCATCATCTCCATAGAACAGAAGCCCTTGTCGCAAAAGAAATCTCATGCAACTAACTGATGCACCCAAAAGAGTTTTATATTCAGTTTGAGCTTCAATTTGCTTTGAAAAAGCTTTACAGTTGCTCCAAGCTTGGTTGTGGGCACTCATCGGTCCTCCAACATGACCTTGTAACCTTTCACTCTTCTTCTTCCAATTTGAAAACCCTTTGCCAACAAAAGAGTCACTGCCTGCTTGTTCTCCAGTATTTGGTTTAAAAAGATAGCAACAGAAACAATAAGCAGCATCTTTTGCTACACTATATTCCAACCAAGTAGGAAATTCATCAAACCAAGCAGGAATGAACCTTCTTGGCCCTCCACTAAGATTCCTCTGGGGGAAGGAATGGTTTCGGGGCTGAAAAGGACCTTTTTGTAGATAAGCCCTTCGAACTTGATCTCGAACATTAGGATGGTAATCCCAAATTCGAGTGCGTAGTCCAGGATCAAGAGGGAGATCTTCCAAGTTGATTTCCAAGCAAGCTTGTTTTGAACTATTAACAACTTCGTTTGGAGGCGATGATGACTCCATGACCGTTGATTTCCTTTTAAAATATCTTTCCATGACCGTTCTGTTTCAAAACTTGGTTCTTTTAGCATATATATTCAAACCAATATTTCTTCAAAATTCCAACAATTTATCAAAAACTATTTCTATTTGCATAAATGCAATCATCAAGAAAACAGTACAAAAATAACCGTCCAAACTAACAGAAATCTCTACAAAAATTTAGGAAAACACTACAAAAATTTCTTGATATACAACTACTGAGTACAAAAAATTGCTTCTTGAATAAAATTTTAGCTAGAGAAGTTTTCTTACCTCTGGTGAGATTGAGAGAGCCACGATAGATAACAGATGAAGTATTTATGCTTCGAAAATCACTAGGCGTTAGGTAAGTGTGAGAATGAGAGAGAAAGAGACTTGAAAGAGATTCGCGCCTCCAGACGTCTGAGAGCGAGAAAGGGAGGGAAATCTCGGAAGGAAAAACAAAAGAAGGAAAGGAACAGGGTAAGAGGTGGCACTTATTCATTAGGGCTCCAAGGGCATTTGGGTAATTGGACACACTCATTCCACAAAAATAGTTCTTTAATGCCTTGGGTCTAGCTCAACAAAAGGGTCTTTGACATTACTGACCAATGGACTCAAATTCGAATTCGCGTGACAGTTCGATAGTGTGTGTGAGAAGACAACTTTCCTAATATCGCTCATGTAAAAATATTTATATATAATTCATCAAGAACACAAAAAGTAACACACGTGTCAAATTACAAATCGAATTAAAACCCTTTTTTTTTATTTAACAAATATGAAAAATCGCATCCAAGATACACTTGAAATCGGCTCAGTTTAAGCTTGAGTGATTGGTGTTTGTAATTTGCAAGTGTTGCTTCTATGCCCGGATTTCTAGACCAATATTTGTTGACTATAAATATTTGCTTTCGTGTGTCTGAAACTTTGAGGTGTGCTCATACATCCACAAAGATCCATGCACACTGATATCTTGGTTATCATTGTACTCGTAAGTAACTACAAACTTGTTGCAACTCATAACATGGTTGGGGACCATATTGACTTCTATCTTAGTAACATATTGACCTTGATCTTTTATTGGGGCTTTGGGTTAGGGATGGACAATGGCTACACGAGTACAAACTACCATCGTAATAGGCAACTCATTTGGGTCAATTGGTACCCATTATCCATACCTACCTTAGGTATGCAATTCACCTTATCCCAATTTTATTGATGTAATTGTGATTCATATCCGAAGTGTAACTATTGAACAACATTTATGAATACATAGAAGTTCCTAAATTTAATGACGTGTGACTCATTTCATAGAGGCACACCGCTGAAATTATAAAATTTTCCATATTGCAATTTTACCCTGAGATTTCATATGTTGGACTATATCAAAATTCCAGTTACTTTTGTCTCTTAATTAAAGACCTCTGCTAACATGGTTGTTCTATGCTATTTCTAATTGAGATTCTCCTTCCACAGCTTTTGTTTTATCCAAATCTTCTTGTCCTGCTAGAGATTGGCACAACATATTTGAAGAAATCTCAGATTTGATCTATAGCTTTTTTCATACTTTTTCACTGCACATTTGACATGAATAAAATTTCACCATTAATCATACAATATTTGTGAAACTTCTCACAATATATGTATTTGCACGCCTATTGTAACATGATAGTTAACAACAATGAGAAGACTCTAATTTATATCATTCTACGAAAGTGTAAAGAAGGATAGCAAGGGAGTGTAATTAGGTAGTGGAGTCTTGTAGTCCTCCACTACACGCTTCCCCACCCACCCCCCACCCCCTACTCTTCCCCAAATATTCATCTTTTTTTATGTTCATATCCATGAATAATGTAAATTTACATGAGACATTGGGAGAAATTAACAATTTCAGGTCAATTTTCTTTATTCTGTTCTTTTTAATTTGAGATAATTATTCAATATGATACATTAACTTAAACTATAACTTGGGGTTTGACCACAAACTATAACCTGGGTTGTGTTTGAAATTAAGGTAACCTAATTAATTAAAACTTTTTTTTGGGTTAGATAATTAATTAAAACTTTAATGTCAGGTTAATGGCACAATATCTTCGTCAAAACAGGAAAAAGATGACACCCTCACCCTTGTGTCATTCGTCAACTATGGTGACACATAATTCAATGAAATTTTCACCAAAAATTGCAAACTCTAACCTAATAGAGGGTAAAAAAGAGTGAAAATGGGACTTGGTGTTAAAAAACTAAGTCGCAAATTTCAACGACATTTTTGTTGATTTGGTTCGGGATTTTGGGTTCATTTCCATGCCAAATGACAGCTCGACGTCGTTCCAGTGCCACGGACAATTCTTTTTTGTGTTTTTGCCAGTTTGATGACAAGTGGAAAGAAAAATCAGAATGTGTTTTTTCTATTGGTAATTTAATTTAATTTAAATTTTTTCATTTTTATCAGTTTTAGTTGTAATTGTTTCTTGGATTTCAGTTGTTTTACCCCCTGAAATAGGACCCTTGTATAATTTAAACCCCACTACAAAATCAGCCAATTTAATAGCCACTAAAATCGATCAGATTATTAGAGCGTCTCCAACTGAGTAGTCAAATCCTACATGGATTTGAAGGTTAGAAGAGATATGTCAAAAATAACATATCAAAAAGCTTGATGTCAAATATTTTTTAAATATTTTTTTAGTCATGGACCCCACTATCATTTAGGGGGGTGTATTCAATTATAACTTTTAAAAACTTTTAATGAGTTTAAAAGTATGGAGGTATTCAACTATGACTTTTAAATAGTCTTTAAAAGTTCAGTGATATTCAATTGTGACTTTAAAAAGTGTTTAAAAGTTTCGGAGTATCCAAAAAGTTAATGATTTTGAAAACTTTGTTAAATGAATGACTTCTCAATACTTATAAGGCTAATTCTTAATACCAAAAGTCTTGCTAATTTACTCAAGATTTTGTCAGTGACTTCGATCATTCCATAGCTTTGGCCATTGCGAGGGTGCACTATCATGTTTGGGTCTCTAGACCCCCTCCCTCTTTGGTCGGTGTACTATCAATAAAACCACCACTATTTAGGATGGTCTCCCCTACCCACCGTAGCACTATGTTTATACAGATTATGGTTGGCTTGTGACGTTTTTGTGGCTTTCTGAAGCAGCATGTTTCCTAGCTTCCCAATATGTATTCATGTTCTTTGTATTTGGTTGTTCTATTTTCTTTTTGCTCGTAGTCCCACTGCATTGGACTCTTGCTTGGTTGTATCTAGTGCTTTATTTGCGCCCTGGTTTAATCAACTTACCAGTTCTTCCACACAAAAAAGGTTTAGGAACTAATACATTTATTTTTTAAGCTCAAAAGATGAAATGAGGAGTTGTAATAGTATCAGCCACATGACTTATAGGATATAACTAATGTTCCTATATGCCGGGAGCCTGAGGCTGCAGTTCCAATCTAGTTGGTTGCACGTTGCTAGTTGCATCCAAAATTTATCAATGCTGGAGATAAATATTAGAAGCAATTTTCTCTGGTTATACTACTCTGTGATAAATATTAAAAGATAAATACTATTCACAGATAAAAGTATGTAAAACTCTATGACAAAAGTATATGAAAGTGTGTCATTAACTTTATAAAGTATGTAAAAGTCATTAAGAATATGTCAACTCTATGAAAGTCACACACTTACAAAATGTCTTTAAAAGTTATAATTGAATACACCCTCCTTAGTCTCTTTTCAAAACTTTATGTATCATATGAGCCGCATTTGCTTTTAAAATATAATAAAATAATATGATATTTGGTATTTTCGGGTGGAGTTCAATTTTTTTTTCAAAGTGTCAAATTGCCACATAAGCCATCAAATTCAAATTTAACATTTTGCATTTGACATATCCCTTTGAAATGCTCTTAGACTCCAAAAATTCATGAAGTAATTGCCTTTTTCTTGGATTTCACCCATTACCTTCTTCAATAATTGAAGTTCAATTTCATGTCTACAGAACACTTCATTCAAGTCGCAGATAACCTGTCACGGGAGCCCATCCTCCTAACTAGATGTTAATCATTGGTGTCTTCATGGTGATATGTAGGGGTGCATGTGTCTTCCTAGGGATGGGAATCAATTCGGCTGAACAAAATCGTAATTATCAGTTTAATTTGGTTTTGATCAAGAAAAAGTCAAACGGTTTAAAAACCGAACTGGATCATATATGATTTGGTTTGGTTTGGTTTTGAGCTTTTGTAAATATGATTTTATTTATATTATATTTTACATGTGTAATACTCGAATTATATAATAACTATATATAGATATTTGAATTGAGCTATATTAGTTATTGAAATTTGAAGTTTTATGACATGTTGAGCTTTAGGATGGTTTCGTACTCTAGAAAATGATTTACGTGTGAAGCAAGTTGTGAATTTGTTGGTTATAACTGGGTTAACAATATTGAAAAAATGCAAAAAAAAGAGAATTGGGCTTAGGCTCAAACTAGATGAACCAAATCGTCTTAAATTGATTTGGTTCGAATTTGTTTCCTTCATGAATTTTGTCAAAATAAAACCGAATCAAACCATTATATTGTAATTAGTTCAACGGTAGTTTTAAGAAAAAACCAATTCAATCCGGACTATGCCCACTCCAATGTCTTCCTTCGGGATGTTGTCAAATAGGAAAGACGCTTTCAAGTCATTTAATTATGGTAGGCTTTACTTAGTGCGGAGCAAATTACTCCTCAAGGCCCGATATATCTTTATGTCTGTTGTAAAGTATAAAGTAGTGGAGCTCACTTACTATTTGTTTGTAGACTTTGGTGCATGATTGTATTGTAGATTCACGGGTGTTACTCACCCTTTGCCTATAAAAGGCTTCTCTCTTATGCAAAGAATGATACGAAGAAATTGCAGAGGTTTTTCCTCTGTTTCCTCCATCTCTTTTCTCTCATCAATTTCTCTCCAGTTTTATAACACGTTATCAGCACGAATTCGCTCTCAAAATTTACAAGCTGAATTCTCTGAAACCCAGATATCTTATTTCTCTCCAGCCTCAGCTCCCCTGCTTCTTCCTCTGTTTCTTTCACTTGCTGCTACATCAATAGTCTCTGACTCATGCAAATACCAGAGATTCTCTACAATCTCTTCACCTACAGACCAACTCTGATTTTGCTCATGCTCATCTCTCTCACTTGGTCGGGTACGGACAGATTTTTATTTATAATTCTCCTACCTTTACGGTTCCGTTCCGTCCGCAAGCGATCCAATTCAGCGCATCAAACCCTGTAATCCAAGATGAGCAATTTGACTACGACAGCAAGATGGCTCCAGCCCACGTGGCATGATCCCGGTGGCTTCTTGCCTCACAGTCAAGGGAGCCGAGGACGTCCTCAACAAGCAGTACGCGTTCGAGCTCATGCGCTCCGACCAGTGCTCCAGCCACGGCCAACTATGAGACGGATTGGAAGAGGACCAATTTACCAAACAAGGACAAAAATGTGGGTAAGTTATTAAAATATTAAATGGGGCCTGCGTGTTTGGAGAGCACAACGGCCATTTCCTAATGCCTGATCCATCTACTCATATCATATGCCATCAATAATTCTTTTACTTTTCTTTGTCGGTTCTTTTTACTATTTTGGATGGAAATATTGTTTTGGAGTTCTGTGAAATAAACCAAAATAATGGAGGTACAGTGGTAGCAGTGGAAAAGGAGGGGATAAAGGCAATTGATTTGAAAGCTCGGAGCATGCGTGATATTCCACTAATCACTTTTCCTACTTTTCTTATTTTATATTAATATAAGGATATATCAGTATAATAATATTATCTATTATATTATTTGATTGTGTTGTTGATATGAACTCACAAATAATTATCTTTACTTTATTCATTCCGCATTTATTTTATTTATGGTATGGTGTAGGTTTATTACCCATACGAGCACATTTACTTTATCATAAATTTACTTTAAAGGGTGGTGCAGGTTTATCGTCCACGCCTTTACTGTTATTTAAATGTATGGAGCAGAATTAGTGCCCATTCGAGCATATTTACTTTATCATAAATTTACTTTAAAGGGTGGTGCGGGTTTATCGTCCACGCCTTTACTGATATTTAAATGTATGGAGCAGAATTAGTGCACATACAAGCACGTTTACTTTACCGCACATTTACAGTATGGTGCGGGATTAACGTCCATACAGCAATTTAATTTATGAATTTACTTTACCGCACATTTAAAGTATGGTGCGGGATTAACGTCCATACAAGTAATTTATTTACCAGTAAATTTATTTTATGGATTAATTGTGCTGTATGATGAGTTTTTTTACAGTATGCAGATCAGGACCAGAAGTTCCTTGATCCTCATCATACAATTACATCAGGACTTGAAGATCCTTGATGATGATATTGATATGAGAGCTGGCAGTCTCTCCGGTACTATATTTGTAAACATGTGATCGGACTTAAGGGTCCTTGATCCCTGACATGTGAATAAGGGCCTGGGTTTCCTTAATGATGTAACAGTACCGTATTGGTTAAAAGTGCCGTACACATGAATAATAACTGTACTTGCAAATGTACTGCACATATGAATAGATATGTATTCATGATTGATGAATAGTACTATTCACATGAATAGTGACGTATGCATAAATATTAACCATTTTGGGTAAAACGTCACTATATACAAAAGGGAACCTGCAGTTCCTTAAACTCATGGATGAGCAATTAAATGAGATGCCAGAAGTTCCTCAAAATATGGACAATTATATAAGGGCTTGAAGTCCCGAAATATGTATAGAAAATTGTAAAAATGTCCATACCATGAGAATATGTGATTTTGGCCTGAAGTTCAAAATCTAACAAGTGTTGAGAACCTAAAGTTCCAAGAGTTAAATGGACAACCTTT